>NC_142015.1:1187500-1195000 GCF_049901735.1 Notechis scutatus | reverse complement strand
CTTCCCCGTTTCTTTCCCACCAGGTGTCCTGAAAATTACCCCTCCTTGCAGCGCAATGAAAGCTGAAACACTCCGGTTCATATAACATCCCCCCCCACAGGCGTTAACACAAATATTAACTAAGATTTTGTCGGCACGTTGGTTCCAAAGCAAAGCGCCTGCTCAACATTTTGCGTTCAAGTCCCTTCTCTTCTCGTACCTGGGCGAAGAACTCGCACGGGAAGCTCCACAGGCTCTTTGTGGAGTAAACTTCATAACGCACCCACAGGAGCCCAAAGAGGTTAGCCACCACTGCCCTAGAGCCAGACATGACTGGACAGGTGAAACCTTTACCTTTATATATGGAATATATTGAAGAATTGGCTGGTAGTCTTGCTTCAGGAGGGCCATGTTTGGGTGGGTGGGTGTTTTAGGGCAGGGGTCTCCAACCTTGGCAACTTTAAGACTTGTGGACTTCAATTCCCAGAGTTCCTCAGCCAGCAAAGCTGGCTGAGGAACTCTGGGAGTTGAAGTCCAAAAGTCTTAAAGTTGCCAAGGTTGGAGACCCCTATTTCAGAGGATTTCCAGCAGGAATCCTTACATAAGATCTGGTCTTATTTGTTGACATCTCCCAAATTTCTGGATTGTTTGGAAATGCTCCATTCCTGTACAAGAAGCGTTTGCTAAATCCTCTATTTCTGGTTTAAAAGTGTGTTTGGATGTGTTTTGTCAATGCCTCGTTCAGCTGGGCACTCAAAAGGAATAAAACAGCTCCTATTGTGGGAAGTTTGAAATGAATACTTCTTTTGAGTTTTCCTGCAATCATCTTGTTATCCTCTTGCTTCATTTCCCCACCCCCTCTTGTCTCATTTACTACTTTTTTTATAAAAAAAAAAAACTGAGATCTCTTTCTCAGCTAGGCATGGAGGTTGGTCCAGACAGAGCCCTCCAAAAGAAAAGGGGAAAAGGAAGCACTCCAAAACTGATGGGGGAGTTTGGGGGTGTGAAGAGAGAGAGAGAGAGAGAGAGAGAGAGAGAGAGCAAAATGGTCTTGCCTTAGCTAAATATTCAACATGCATTAAAAAAGAGATCTGAAGGTGTTTTTTTTTTCTGCCTGGTTTCTTTCTGTATTGGTCATTTTTGAAACGAAGACCAAAACAGTTGGAAAGTGGTAGAAGCTAGTTTCATAAAAAGGACTAGGGGAGATATGATAGCAGTGTTCCAACATCTCAGGGGCTGCCCCAAAGAAGAGGCAGTCAAGCTATTCTCCAAAGCACCTGAAGGCAGGACAAGAAGCAATGGGGGGAAACTAATCCAGGAGAGAAGCAACTAGAACTAAGGAGAAATTTCCTGACTGAGAGAAAAATTAATTAGTGGA
Organism: Notechis scutatus; assembly: GCF_049901735.1. Classification (NCBI taxonomy): domain Eukaryota; kingdom Metazoa; phylum Chordata; class Lepidosauria; order Squamata; family Elapidae; genus Notechis; species Notechis scutatus. Next base: position 1,193,643 of record NC_142015.1, on the reverse strand, counting down.
ACTACTTGATGTTGGAGAACCATTCTATTCCTTATTCCATTCCATTCTATTCTATTCTATTCCTATTCTATACATTCCTATTCTATTCTATTCTATTCTATTCTATTCTATTCTATTCTATTCTATTCTATTCTATTTTCTCTATTCTCTATTCTATTCTATTCCTATATTATCCTAACTTCTATTCTATTCTATTCTCTGTTCTGTTCTCTATTCTATTCTCAATCCTATTCCTATTCCTATTTTCTATTATATTCTCTATTCTCTATTCTCTATTCTCTATTTCTATTCTATTCTATTCTATTCTATTCTATTCTATTCTATTCTATTCTATTCTATTCTATTCTATTCTATTCTAATTGTACCGCCTATTATTAAGTGTTGTACCTGAGGATTCTTGACTTTTGATGAATGTGTCTTTTATGTACCCTGAGAGCATTTGCACCAAAGACAAATTCCTTGGGTGTCCAATCACACTTGGCCAATGAAAAGAATTCTCATTCTATTCTGGGCCCTTTTGGAAGGGAAAATCTTTGGGTTTTTCGAGTTCTTCGCTCAATCTGCACCTATAGTATCCAGAAGGCAAAACATCTTCCTCCAAATGATTTCTTCCCCTCCCCATTTTTTTTTTTTGCTGGCATGCAACCTGTGGGGGGGAGGAGATTTAGCATTTTTTTTTTCTGTGCAACAGTTTGTGTGGGAAGATCTCATGGAAAAAGGAACTGTAATTTTAGATGTTTGGGTCCTTGTTCCAAGCGGAGAGAAGGAGGGGGGAAGATGTAGTTATGTGACAAATTTAAGAAGTGGCGTGTAACTCAGAAACCACCCAGAATGCAAATCTTTCGTCTGGGGAGACCAGGCTTAGCCCCCGCCCCAACCGAGTTCATTCACAGCCCCTCCGGTCGGTGGGTCTGATGCAGGCCTTGTCCTTCCCTTCTGCTTCCTGCCTCTTGCTTAAAACCATGGAAAATCAATCAAGCTTTCGTAGCTCACAGTGTTTCTCAGCTGCATCGCTGCAAAGGAAGCAAAATGTGGAGAAACTTTTTCAGGCAGTCTGGCTCATGCAATGCAGGGGTCGCCAACCTTTTGGACCTCAGGGACCACCAAACTCATCATTTTAAATCCCGCAGACCAGAGACCCTGGGAAAAATCCCCCAAAAAGTCTGCAGGGAAATTCCCCTCTGAGTTTTCTTCATGATCAATTGTTCTTTATTTGGGCCATCTCCAGCTCCGTTCTCAGGGGGAGAGAGAGACTTTTGGCTCCATGCAAGGAAAGCAGCAGAAGCAGCAGAAGTCTTTCTTTCTCTCCCCCCAAACTCCGCCAGAAACGAGTCTTTGCCGGCGCAGCCTCTTGGAGCAGGAGGCCTTGCAGGGTCCCAAAGACTCATGTCTGGTGGAGTTTGGGAGAGACAAAGAAAGACTTCTGCTGCTTTCCTTGTGTGCAGCCAAAAGCAGAAGAAGAGAGAAGCGGAGAGAAGCAGCCCAGTGGCCAGGCCAGGCGCATGGGGCGAGTGAGGCAAGTTCCCCCCCTCTGCCCTTTCCCCCCTCCCTTCACTCCCTCATGTTGTTCGCAATGCGCGATGCAAGCCTTGTGTTCCCACGGGCCATGTGGGCAGCACAGCCTTGTATTCCTGCACAGCCTGGATTAATTGCTTTGGGGGGGACATTTCTCTGCGAACCACCCAAATTTTCTCATGGACCACCAATGGTTCCCGGCCCACTGGTTGGTGACAACTGGTGCAATGAGATCTCAAAGGAAGGACAGCCACTGGGGTCGGTCAAAAAAAGTCAAAATGGCAACTTCCGTGGCATCGTCACCCCTTGCCATCTTCGCTTCTTTTGAGCTTTCCCTGGAGACATTTCGCTCACAAGCTAGGATCTGAGCAAGCTGAGTTTCTGGGGTTTGAGGACAGCTATTTCCAATGAGGGAATAAACAAGTGTTTAGTACTAAAATGCACATATTCATCAACCTAATGTGATTTATTGTTAAAAAAATGATATAAAAGATACAGAATTGCAAAAAAAAAAAAAAAAGCTTTTATTTGAAGAAATTGGCACCTCAATGCACAAAGCGTTTAGGGCAAACTTTTGCAAGAACTCAACTTGTTTACTATGAAAAGAAACGAGTATAAAATTAGAAATTGAGAGAAGCTTAAATTGCTCTGTTTGCAAATGTGGCTTATCGTTCTTGCTTATTTATATGACTCAAAATAATTTGCTATCCATCTTTTTCTACAATCTGTATCAGAATAGAATAGGAATAGAATAGGAATAGAATAGAATAAGCTGGAAGGGACCTTGGAGGTCTTCTAGTCCAACTCCTTAAGCAGGAGATTGCACACCATTTTCAGACAAATGGCTGTCTAGTTTCTTCTTAAAGACCTCCAGTGATGCAGCACCCATAATGTCTGGTGGCCAGCTGTTCCACTGGTCAATTGTTCTCACTGTTATGAAGTTTCTCCTTAATTCCAGGTTGCTTCTCTCCTTGATTAGGCCTGATGATGTTGCACACATCCCAATGTCTTTGAGTCAGTTTTGCAGATTACACAATTCTCTTCATATGCCACTCCTGGCTCCTTTCTCTGGACGCTTCTGGACAGGAAAGAAAAAAAGAGTGAATTATTGCTTTCCTCAGCAAACCCCCTTCCTGGGTGTGGATGCAGCAGAATGAGCTGCCTTCTCCCCTTGCAAATCTAAGAGGGGGTTTATTCCCAATATGGTTTGGGTTTTGAGTTAACTCTACAGAGCAGGAGAGCAAACTGTGGTTTAATCCTACAACTATTTTTTTTTTTTTTTTGCATCTGATGAACTTCAGAGTTTAATTTCCCTGCAGAGATCTCTCAAATACAATTTGGATAAGCAGTGCTTTATAGGCCAAGTATATTCAATGGATGAGTCAGAAAACAGAAATCTGGCTACATTAACTCATGTTATTAGGTTAAAAGAAGAAAAAGAATTGAGAATGGTGACCTATTTGGATTATTGGAAGGTGAAACAATCTATCATGTTTTTTTTTACATGTCATAGTGAATTATCTTGAGTTTTATGCTGAATAATCAAGTTTATAAAGAAATGCTTTTGAACAAGAAAAGGCTTGTTGGATTCTTCTATAATTGACAGGGTTGGTTCTGTGGCATCAAATGCAGTTTGAAATAACCTTTTCAGGTGGCATTTCAAAACCTCTAAAGATGGGCGGTGTGAATGCAGCAAAAAAGAGATCTGGAGGTTTCCAAAAAAAAACCCAGACAATCATTTGTCTGGAATGGAATAGTCTCTTGCCTTGGGCAGGGGGCTGGACTAGAAGATCTCCGAGATCCCTTCCAGCCTTAGAATTCTATGAAAAGCAGCTCACCAAGGAGACTCCGTTGGGGTGCCAGTATGAAAAGTAATTTCATACCATGTTTTCTGTAGTCAGAATTCACCCTGGACTTCTTACATTGTCCGAGGGTAGATGTGATTAGCTTTTGTATTAGATTCCCAGCTGGCTTCCAACGAGCAAGGTCTATGGGGAAAGCCAAATTCATTTAAAAACAATGATTCACTTAACAACCATGGCCAAAAAAAAAAAAAAAAGATGAGAAAATTGGGTGTCGCTCACATAACAACTGCCAAACAACCAACACTTTTAAAAAAGACAACATAAAATGACTGAAGTCAATATTCTCTCTCTCTGCTCTCTTTTCCAGATCAGGAAGTGTCCTACACCACTGGAGTGAAATCTATTACTTTGTGGAACATCTGGCTCACAAATTTATAAGGTAAGAAATTATGACCAGCTGACAGCATAAGATGTGGGTTGCAGTGGGTTGAGCCGTGTGCCTTGTTGGCACTCTGCATGTTTACTCCAAAGTCACAGCAGTCATGATACTCAAGTTTGTTGACTGCAGCCTTGGCGTCTAATCATGATGTAGGCTAGGAAAGAATCAAGTAGATCTTCTTTTCAGTATGAGCCGTAGAAGAATCCTTCAAGTTTGGGGGTCTTGTAATCTCTTAGGATTTGAAATAGACACCTGACATTAGAACCGTTGTTTAAAAAAGGCACAATGAAGAATGTTCTTCCTGCGTCAATGCAGACAGCTGAGGCTGCCCCAGGAGCTGCTGATGCAGTTTTTCAGATGAATGATTGAGTCTGTCATTTATGCTTCTATGACTGTCTGGTTTGGTACAGCAGGAGAGGGACAGGCTTCAACGGATAGTTAGGACTGCAGAAAAAACATTGGCAACCAGCTTGCCTTCCATTCGAAGACCTGTAGATTGCACAGGTCAAAAAGAGGGCTGAGAAAATAACTACAGGCCCCTCACAATAAACTGTTTCAAATCCTCCCCCTATGATGGTGTTATAGGATATATTGCATGCCAAAGCAACTAGACACAGAGGCAGTTTTTTTCTTCCAGGCCATCATTCTGCTAAACACCTAATTCCCACAGTATTGTTTTATGCCTATCCATTTTGTATGGCTGTAGAATTACTGCTATTATCCTTCTCATCTTCTCTACTATTTCCTCTTATTGGTATCATATTATGATTACTATTACTCTGATGCTTTGCATGTCCATTGAGAGCTTCTGTACCAGAGACAAATTCCTTGTGTGTCTAATCACACTTGTCCAACAAAGAACATTCTATTCTATTTCTATTCATTTTTTTCCTTGTCTTGACTCAAGTGTTCCCTCTTAAAACCTTGTTGTCCCTTTGATTCTCAGCGACAGTGTAGCTGAAGGAAATTTATTGAGCAATTTCAAAATAATTGAGAAAAACACCAAGTTTGTTTTGCGTTTTTGGTTGTTGTTGTTGCCTTGAACTGGATTTCCTCTTAACTGAAGAAAGGGAACACAAGTTTCAAAGAATTCCAAGCAGTTTGTTTCCCTGTGTGTTTTCGTGGGTACAAACTCCGGGAACTTATCGGAACCTGATTAATTGTTTTCAAGGAGGTCTGGCTTTTTTTAGAGGAAGAAAATTGCCACATTCTGAGTCTTAAGGTCTGATTTCTGGCCCTAGTAAGCATTTAAATATACTTTAACTGAGTTGTCACAAAAGGATCTATGATAGGAAAGCTGTGATTTGGTGAGGGGTGGAAAAGTCTCCAAAATTGTTCAAGGTTGCAAACTGCTTTTCTAAATCTCCTTGATTTGTTCTTTTTTGGGGGTTGAAATGGAATAAAAAGCCCTTATTAAGTACTGTAAATAAATCCCTGGCTCTGCTGAGAGTGGAACATCCAAAAAATGATCCTGAGATTAATTTATATTTGTAGAAGAGGCGTGCCTTCGGAATGATGTAAGGAATGGATCTCTGTCGACCAGCAGGGCCAGAAATTATATACAATCTACAGAGACAGCCACGCATGGAATGCACATGGACAGAGATGAGGTTTCATTTCAATAGTCACGGCGGCCATCTTGACTTTTCTGACTATCTGTAGAGGCACTTCACACATTCCACTGGGAGGAAGAATATTGTCATGTTTCGCTGAGAGAGGAAGGAAGGAAGGAAGGAAGGAAGGAAGGAAGGAAGGAAGGAAGGAAGGAAGGAAGGAAGGAAGGAAGGAAGGAAGGAAGGAAGGAGAAAGAGAGGGAGGGAGGAAGAGAGGGAGAGAGAGAGAAGAGAGGGAAGAAGGAAGGAAAGAGAAAGGAGAGAGGAAGGGAAGGAGGGAGGAGAAAGGACAGAGGGAGGGAAGAAGGGAGAGGAAGAGAGGGAGGGAGGAAGAAAGGAGAAAGATGAGAGAAAGGAAGGAAGGAAGGAGAGAGGAAGGAAGGAAGGCGAAAGAGAGGGAGGAAGAAAGAGAGGGAGGGAGGAGAAAAGAGAGAGGAAGGAAGGAAGGAAGGGAAGGGGAAAGGACAGAGGAAGGGAGGGAAGGAGGGAGGGAGGAGAAAGGAGAGAGGAAGGAAGGAAGGAGAAAGAGAGGGAGGGAAGGAGGGAGAGGAAGAGAGGGAGGGAGGAAGAAAGGAGAAAGATGAGAGAAAGGAAGGAAGGAAGGAGAAAGGAGAGAGGAAGGAAGGAGAAAGAGAGGGAGGGAAGGAGGGGGGAGGAAGAAAGGAGAAAGATGAGAGGGAGGAAGGAAGGAAGGAAGGAAAAGAAGGAAGGAAGGAAGGAAGGAAGGAAGGAAGGAAGGAAGGAAGGAAGGAAGGAAGGAGAAAGGACAGA
>NC_142015.1:1177500-1182500 GCF_049901735.1 Notechis scutatus | reverse complement strand
CGTGTGCATCAGAGGTGGGTATTCAGCAGGTTCTGACCAGTTCTGGAGAACCGGTAGTGGAAGAACCAGCAGATCCCACCTCTGACTGGAGATTTTACAGTCTCCTTCCCCTGCCACGCCCACCAGGCCACGCCTACAGAACCAGTAGTAAAAAAAATTGAATCCCACTGCGCACGCACCAGATGCGGGCTCTGCCCACGCACTGCACGTTTAAAAAAGCTCTGATACATATTTTCTACAGGAGTCCCTGTGAATAAAACAGCTGAGCTGTGGCAAAAGGAAATAAATCACAGGAAAGAACAAGGACAGGCGGGTGGGCCCATATACTCGTCGCAGCGAACCGGTTCGCTCCCAGCTGATCTTTGGCGCAAGGGGTTCTACTGAACCGGTCCGAACCGGTAGAATCCCACCCCTGCACCATGCCATCAAAGCCCCAGCCAGTTTTCATTAGGCTTTCCACGTAAGATACACCTGGGGATGAGGCTCCAACCACACGGTCACAAGGTCCAACTTGTCTTTTGTTTGGCCCTGTGGTTGTGGCTGGACCGCTGCCCCCCTCCGTCTCTTCCCTGTCTGCTTCTCAGTGGGTGGCACCATATTCTTGCCAGGGGCGATTGAAACTAAACTCCATTCGTACTTCACATCCTTATCATTCTCCTTGGTTCTGTTTTAGGCCAGTGAGCAAATTTACCACGAAAATGTTCAAGGTAAGAATACATTCAATAAAGTGGCAGTAATTACTTTTTGCTCCTTAATTGAGTTGAGTTTACTTCATTGATTGGCCCTTGGGTTTCAGACACAAATGATTACTAAAATCTGATTAAAAACAATTTAAAATGAAATTGGTGTAAAATGATCTTTGTTAAATCCTAGGCTGCATTAACAGAGGGATAGAATCAAGATCTCGTGAAGTGTTAATCCTGTTTTATGAAACCTTAGTAAGACCACACTGGAATACTGCATCCAGTTTTGGTCACCCCGTTATAAAAAAGATGTTGAGATTCTGGAAAGAGTGTAGAGAAGCAACAAAAATAATTAGGGTCCTGGAGACTAAAACAGGTGAAGAACGATTGTAGGAATTGGGTATGTCTAATGAAAAGAAGAACTAGGGGTGACAGGATAGCAGTATTCCAATATTTGAGGGTCTGCCACAAAGAAGAAGCGGTCAAATTATTCTCCAAAGCACCTGAAGGCAAGACAAAAAGCAACGGGTGGAAACTAATCAAGGAGAGAAGCAACCTAGAACCTGAAATTTCCTGACAGGGAGAACAAATAATCCGTGGAATAACTTGTCTCCAGATGTTGTGAATGCTCCAACACTGGAAGTTTTTAAGAAGATGTAGGATAACCATTTGTCTGAAGTGGTGTAGGGTTTCCTGCCTAGGCAGGGGGTTGGACTAGAAGACCTCCAAGGTCCCTTCCAACTCTGTTATTCTGTTTTGTTCCCTGCCTAATATACCATCACCCTCTCTGGAAAATGCAGTCATTTGATACCCAGCTACTCTTCTCCAAAGTAGAAAATTCCCTGTAGCCGTTTTTGATATTTGACAAAGACTGATAATTACTGGAACATTTTTTCCCTTCAGACAGAATCCTTATCTTCACTTTCATAACAGCAGTATGTTAACTTGAGCATGTCGGGTTGACAGCAGCAACCAAATTAACTTTAATTGCTTCTTCGCTGTGGTGTGATCATTGGAAAGGCAGACCATGGACAAGCCCAGGCCAGGCTCAGTCTTGGGACGATAAGAACACCTTTGGGCAGTAATTCTGCCTTCTTTGCGGATGGCATGTTGTAATTGGAATGATAATAGGTTGTCTCTTTGTGATGGGCCGTCCTGCCCTGAAGCCATCTCAACGCTTCCCTCTTGGGAAAAGGAATAAACGCATGGCTCTGGGTAAATTGTTTCTCCTACACCCCATCTGTAATTTTTAATAAAAGGTGAGGCAGAGTTCAGCTTGATGTGAATTTACAGTTCTCTGAAGAGATCACATCCAGTTAAGCCAGAGGTCTCCAAACTTGGCCACTTTAAAACTTGTGGACTTCAACTCCCAGAATTCTCCAGCCAGCGTAGCTTGAAGTCCACAAGTCTTAAAGTGGCCAAGTTTGGGGACCTCTGATTTAAGCACACAGGAAAAGACAAAATTCAGAATTCTTTCAAGATGTGATTCCCGTGGAACTATTGTACAGGTGCCAGGGTAGAAGAGCTGAATCCAACAATTATCCAACAAGATGCAGTTCAGTGGTGAGATAAGCTGCCGCACTGAGGCAGAAAAAAACCCAAATGCATAAGTACAGAATAGATGGTAACTGGCTCTTAAGCCAGGTACCACTTATTTTGTTACCTCTGCATTTGGTTTTCCCTGCCTGAGTGAGTAAGTAATAGCCATACTATTATTAATAGTCATAATTTCCTATTATAAGTTAACTATTATAACTAATACTTAACGAAGAAGGTAATAGTAATTACTATTATGAATAGTAATAACTGTGAAGGAGGTTTGGGTGGATCACTGCTTAAATATGAGCTGCCAAAAAAGCCAGTACAGTCCTAGGCAGCATCAACTTTTGGTAAAAAGAGATTGGACCAACATTTGACCAGGATAGTATAAACTGTCCTGCCTTGGGTGGAGGGTTGGACTAGAAGATCTCCAAGGTCCCTTCCAGCCTATGATTCTATGGAGTGAACCTGGGCCCACCTTGCCTTTGCACAGATGCTTGGTACAATGTGTACGCTCTCTCTCTCTCTCACCAAGTTACCTCAATTTACTTTGTGCACACTTCTAACAACACTTCGTTTGTCCCTTGCTTTGGTGGCCCAGTTTACTGTGAAGTAGCCAGTCATATTCCCGCCGTAAAACCCGAATCCCCAGATGGTCTGGAAGGGACCACAATTCCTTCCAGGGGATCAGCTCTACAATTTGATTTTCGGGCAGGCATCCATTAAGATGAACACTCACACACATATGTGCTTATTTTTTTAAAAATCATGCATGGTTATATCTCAAAAATCTGTAGAGATTCTTAGCCATCCAGGTCCTGGTTGTCCCAAAGGTGCTTTTTCAGGAGGCAAGTGGACTTTCTGCTTTTTTCTTTGAAGTCATTTCGCTTCTCATCCGAGAAGCTTCTTCAGCTCTGACAGGATGGTGAGGAATGGAAAGATTTATATTCCTTGAAGACAGCTGGTCATTTGCATCCTTTTAGAGGGTCGTTGAGGCCACTTGGAGGTTTATCTGTGTCCTGGATGACTGAGAATCTCTACAGACTTTTAGCTATCCAATTTGGGATGAAAACACCCTTTGAATGGTGTGGGAGTAGGAATGGATTCCCAGAGGACTATAGGGACCGGGAGCACCACTCAGGTGACCCTGAGGACACAGAGAAACCTCCAAGTGGCCTTAACGACCCTCTCAAAGGATGCAAATGACCAGCTGTCTGCAAGGAATATCAATCCTTCCATTCCCCACTGCCCTGTCAGAGCTGAAGAAGCTTCTTGGATGAAAAACGAAACATCTTCAAAAGAAAAGAAAAAACCAGAAAGTCCAGTTGCCTCCTAAAAAAAGCACCTTTGGGATCTGTATACCCAAATGTAGACCTATCGGGTAAGTAAGCAGGATGCTTTGGAAAACATGCTTATATATTCACTACAGAGCCTGAATGGTGCCTGCTTTCCTATGAAACGTGCACGTGGGTGGGTGTTGGCACCTCTTCAAGTCGTTCTGGACTCTTGGCAACTGGTTGCCCAAGTGCCCAAGAATTCCAGTTTCCAGTCTGGTGCCTCCACCAAACTGGCTCTCTTCTTTGAGTCAGCCCTGACATTTGATGAGTCCCCACAGTTTTCTTGGCAACATTGCCAGAAGTGGTTTGGCGTCACCGTCTTCTTCCCAGGACCAAGAGAGTGAGAGTGAGAGAGAGAGAGAGAGGCACTGGCAAAAGCCAACATCCGTGCCCAAGGTTGGAACACTGTTTCTAGCCATTGTATTTAACCACTCTATTAAACATTTAGTTGTTTGCATAAACCTGAGTTTGTGCAAACGTGACTGTCTTCATGTTGTAGTACAGGGGTCCCCAAACTTGGCTACTTTAAGACTTGTGGACTTCAACTCCCAGAATTCCTCCTCGAGTCATGTTAGCTCAGGAATTCTGGGAGTTGAAGTCCACAAGTCTTAAACTTGCCAAGTTGGAAGACCCTTGACCTAGAAGTTTAGGGTTTACAACAGAAGTCTCCAAACTTGGCAACTTTAAGACCTGTGGACTTCAACTCCCAGAATTCTCCAGCCAGATATGAAGTACACAAGAATTCTAGGAGTTGAAGTCCACAAGTCTTAAAAGTTGCCAAGTTTGGAGACCTCTGTTGTAGTAAAACATGAAGGAAACTTCTATGACAGTTTGCAAACAGCACCAGGTATACGGCATCATGTTTGAGTAGAAGCAGATGGTAGCTGGTTGTTTTATTGTCCTTGACCATTAATTCTACTTCTGCAAATGGATTCCCTCATCAGGTTATAGGACCGCCAGTGTCATTATTGCCTTGACGGACGGAGAACTTCATGAAGACCTTTTCTTCTATTCTGAACAAGAGGTAGGAGCCTTGCGTTGAAAGTCTGGGATGAATGGAATGATGCACACACACACACACACACACACACACACACAAGTTGCTCTTCCCAGGGAAAGTTGTGTCCCTCCTATACACCCAGAAGCAGGTTGTTTTTAAAATTTCAACTCCTGTTGAAACCTCAATCAAACCATGCCCATAACTAACAGATCTTCTCCTTTGCAGACTTTCTACTTTTGGGGGTTTCTCAGGAAAGGAAAGGAATGCATTCTTAATGTTAATTTATCTTCGGTTTGCAGAGAGAGAGGGAGGGAGGGAGGGAGGGAGAGAGAGAGAGAGAGACATCTGTTGAAGTTGATGGCACAAATTTTGCAGACATTTGTTTTGTCTGTTTACCTCAGAGGCTCACAACCGGCATGTCATTTTCGCTCGCTTTTATTT
>NC_142014.1:82949544-83052044 GCF_049901735.1 Notechis scutatus | reverse complement strand
GTTATTCTGATTGATTCTGAGCACTCACCTTAGATTTAGGTGTTGTTTTCATGTTTATGACAATGTTATAAAAATCACATGCTGTATGATTTTCATGTTCTGCCTTGGTATTCATCCAGAGGTATAACTGCTGGGGGTAGCTTACAAATAATGCAAATACATGTAGGTGTTTGTTTGTTTTTTAAAAGGAAAAAAAATTCACAGTTCAACCCTGGGCTACAAATATTTTCTTCCATCGGCAAACAATATGGTTTTCAGGGGATGAACTTGATTTATGGTCTACCCAAAGCCATATTGGTTGATTGGCCATATACACAAGGCCAACCAACCGGTGGAATGGCTTCCCTCCAGGACATCTGGGGGCTCCATCACTGGAGGCTTTCAAAAAGAGTCTCGGCAGGCTTTTATCTGGAATATTACTGTGGCCCACTGGTGGTCCGTGAGAAAATTTTGATGGGCCACAGCACACCCATGTCTGCAACAGGAGTGACGGGGGTGGGGGGGAAGAGAGAGAAAGAGGGAGAAAGGGAGAAAGAGAGAGAGAAAGAGGAAGGTAGAAAGAGAAAGGGGGAGGGAAAGAGAGAGAGAGATGAGAGATCCCGGTGTTTTGTTTTCTGTGGGAAACGGGTCCAAATGACTCTTTGAGTATTTAAGGTTCAGGCAGCCAAGCTAAGTGCCTGAAGGACCCCATCCCATCAGTGGGAGTCTAGGCGCTTCAGTGAGCAACATGTTGGATTCATATTAGTGGTCCACGGGATTTAAAATTATGAGTTCGGTGGTCTCTGAGGTCCAAACGTTTGGCGACCCCTGGACTAGAAGACCTGCAAAGTCCCTTCCAACTTGGTTATTCTATGTTCTCCCTTCCAACCAGCAAGTTCTTTGTTCCTCACTTCTCCTCCTGGTTGCTCCCTTCATAGTTTATCTTTCTTCCTACTGTAGGGCGACAGCGGAGGGCCTCTGCTGTGTAGGGAAAACCGGTCTGAACGCTACTGGATTGTGGGGGTGACCGCTTGGGGGCTGGGCTGTGCCAGGGCCCAGAAGCCCGGAGTCTACACTTCTACCCAGAACTTCTATGACTGGATCCTAGGCTACACAAAAGAAAAGACCACCCATGAAGAGGTCACCCCTGTGCCACAGGTGCTCCCAGGGACAACATCATCAACCACATCTACTCCATCGACACCTAAATCAACAATGTCCACAGAAGAAACAAGCCCACCTGCCCCCGAACAAACTCCAAGGAATCTGGAAATGCCTTTCCAAACCCAGCCAACTTCCAAAACAGAGACAACATCCCTTCCACCAGAACCCACCAGATTACTGCGAAACCCGTGGACTTACTTACAAACCGAAAAAAAACCTACTCGTTCTTTGATGACCACTTCAACAACCACTGCTGCTGCTACTACTACTACTTCTACTACTACTACTACTACTACTACTACTACTACTTCTACTACTACTACTACTACTACTACTACTACTACTACTACTACTACTGAAACCACTACTGAGGCCCCTGAGGAAGCCAACCCCGAAGACAGCACTGAAGAAATCATTGAAGACATCATTGAAGTCACTCCTGAAGAAATCATTGAAGCCACCATTGAAGCCACCACTGAATCCACCACTGAAAGTAGTACAACCACCACAACTCCCACCACCACCAAAGCTCCTCAGCCCCAAGTCCCACCTCGCAAGCCCAAACGACCCACCAAGACCATCACGCTGGGCAGCTACTATGGCTACAGTGGGAGTTCAAACTGGCCCAAGGACTGGCCTTTCAGACGCCACCCTCGCTCTTGAACCAACCCCAGACCCAACTGTTGCTGGTCAGGGGCCCACTTTATTTGCTTAAGGGGTCTTCCCTTACGCAGATAAAGTATTCTGTGCAATGCAACTCCTCAAGTGATCCAATGAACGTAACAGGTGATTAAAATGCATGTACTTCAAATAAATTTTTGTAAAAATGTACAAGACTTGCGTTGCTTTTGCTTGTGTTGGTGTCAGCTGCTTTAGCACTGGCAAGAATTTTGGTGGTTGTGTTAAAATATGTACTATGGCAGTGTCAAAGAATAACATCGCCCTAGGTGTATATTATAAGGGATGCGGTGGCTCAGTGGCTAAGATGCTGAGCTTGTCGATCAGAGAGGTCGGCAGTTCGGTGGTTCGAATCCCTAGCGCCGCGTCACGGAGTGAGCTCCCATTCCTTGTCCCAGCTTCTGCCAACCTAGCAGTTCAAAAGCAAGTAAAACAATGCAAGTAGAAAAATAGGGACCCCTTTGGTGGGAAGGGAACAGTGTTCCATGCGCCTTCCGCATTTAGTCATGCCAGCCATATGACCACGGAGACGTCTTCGGACAGCACTGGCTCTTTGGCTTTGTAATGGAGATGAGCATCGCCCCCTAGGGCCAGGATGTGCAAGGGGAACCTTCACCTTTACTTTTTAGGTGTATATTACAGGCCACCCAGCCATGCAGAAGAAATAGATGAACTTTTTCATCTATATGCAGGAAACACACCGCAGTAGTAACGAGGGAATTTAACTACATCAACTGGGACAAACACTGCATCAAGTGGAAGACTGAGCAAGCTGACCTATGAGCCTAGCTGACAATTTTGTCATCCAAAAGGTAGACGAGAGAACTAGACGGTCAGCTATACTGGACTTAATTCCAATAAAGCAGAGATGAAAAGATAAAAGGGGTTGAAGTTGCAGGAACTTTGGGGGAGCACAACCATGTTGTATTGGAATTCAATATCACGCAGACATAACCCAACAGAACATAATCGAGCCAGTGTCTCAGACTTTAAAAGAGCTGACTTCTACAAACGTAGAGAGAACTTGGAAAGAATTCCACAGATGAAAATCTTAAAGGGGAGAACAACACAAGAAGCTTGGGAAACTCTGATTATAAAAGCCCAGTCCACCACAATACCACTGAAAAAAGAAAAACAAGAAGGAACCAACGTGGTGTCTTTCCCCCGAGTGAATTGCTGTTAGCCTGGCAGAAAGCTGGGCCATTTGAGCTAGCTGACAAAATAGAAAACTCTGTTGAGAATCATATATAAACATACCCCTCCCATGGCTGTAACAGCCAGTTTCACTAGGGGCCAAAATGCTTGCAGAAGTGTGAAATCTACTGTACATTCAAGACTTCAGGCACAGAAGTCACTGTCTGACTTGGGCCGGTCCTTCTTTCCCAGCCCAATCCACCTCACAGAGTTATTGTACAAAATAACAGAATTGGGAGGGACCTTGGAGGTCTTCTAGTCTAGCCCTCTGCTCAAGCAGGAGACCCTATACTATTTCAGACAAATGGCTACCCAGTTTCTTCTTAAAAACCTCCACCGATGGAGTACTCACAACTTCCAGTGGCAAGCTGTTCCACTGGTTAATTGTCTTCACTGTTAGGAAGTCCCCTCAATTCGCATTTGCTTCTTTCTTTGCTGAGTTTCCATCCGTTGCTTCTTGCTCTCCCTTCAGGTTCAAGTTGACCCCCTCCTCTTTGGGGCAGCCCCTCAAATATTGGAATACTGTTATTGATGGGCTGTCTGCTAAAATAAAGCCACTTCATGGCACACACTTGAAAATAAATCAGGAGGCCTGTCATTGTGGAGTCTGCCTGGCAAGAACTAAGAATGCTTATCCACAGGAGATATGCATGCGTAAATCTTGTAACAATCCTGGCTAATTAAAGAGCAGATGAAAGTTAACACGAGTTTGACAACTTGCAGACCTCAGCTAAAACCTAGGCCTGGAGCAAATCAAATGTGTAGGGATTTCATTAGCCAAGACTTAGGAATAGGGACAGCTAGAGACCAATAGCACCAATTGTAGAATTATTACTGAAATGTTTTTTCGATGATATTTCTTATTATCTCGCTTTGTCCCACCTTCTCCCTTAGAGAAAATGTATAAAACTTGCTCTATCCTTTGTTCTGGGCTCTTGGCATTTTGACCAGGAGCCCCTTTTCCTTGGAGGACTCCAATAAAAAGCAATCAGCAAAACCTGCACCTCGTGTCTGGCGTCCATCATTGACTTCGGCACCGGGCTCAGACCCGAACTGGGGACAACACTATCCTGTCTCCCTTGGTCCTTCTCTTCCCTAGACTGGCCATGCCCGATTCTTGCAACTGTTCTTCATATGTTTTCATCTCCAGCCCCATAATTATCCTTGTTGCTCTTCTCTGCACTTTTTCCAAAGACAACATCTTTTTTTGTAATGTGGTGACCAAAACTGGATGCAGTATTCCAGGTGAGGCCTTACTAAGGATTTATAAAGGGGTACTAAGACTTCACGTGATTTTGATTCTATGCCTTTGTTTACACAACCAAGGACTGTATTCGCTTTTTTGGCTGCTGCTGCACACGGCTGCCTCATGTTTAAAGGATCATCCTCTAGGACTCCAAGGTCCCTGTCACCGTTGATGTTTTTGAGCCAGATTTTGCCTAAACTGGACTTCTTCTATCTTTGGTTTTTCCTGCTTAAGTGTAAAACCTTGCTTTTCTCCACATTAAATTTCATTTTGTTGGATAGGGGTCATTGTTCAAGTCTCAAGATCCTTTTGGATCCTGAACTTGTTTTCAGGGGTGTCAGCTACTCCTGCCACCTTAGTGTCATCTGCAAATTTGATGAGTTCTCTTCTATTCCCCCATTTACAATCAAGATCAAAGGTGGTACTAATACCACTCTATAAAGCCCTAGTAAGGCCACATCTACTGCATCCAGTTTTGGTCACCACATTATACAAAATATTTTGAGACTCTAGAAAGAGTGTAAAGAGCAACCAGGATGATTAGAGGACTGGAGGCTAAGACATATGAAGAACGGTTTCAGGAATTGGACACGGCTAGTTTAGTGAAGAGAAAGACCAGGGGAGACAGGAGAGCAGCCTTCCAATATTTGAGGGGCTGCCACAGAGAGGAGGAAGGGGGTCAAGCTATTCTCCAAAGCCCCTGAAGGCCAGACAAGGAATAATGGATGGAAACTGATCAAGGAGAGATTCAACCTGGAAATAAGGAGAATTTTTTTGACAGTGAGAACGATCAACCAATGGAACAGAAGTTGCCCTCGGAAGTTGTGGGAGCTTCATCCCTGGAGGCTTCCAAGAAGAGACTGGACTGCCATCTTTCAGAAATGGTGTGGGGTCTCCTGTTTGGGTGGGGGGTTGGACGAGATGACCTACAAGATCCCTTCCAACTCTGTAATCTGTATCTGTAAGTATTGGGCCTCTGATGATCACTGTTCACCCACTCCTACTGGGTGCTAAGAGAGTCCAACCCACTCAATTTTCTCTTGTTGATTCATGATGTGAGTTTGGAATCTGACTGAAAATATCCTTCTGACCACCAAATCCGTGGCAGGAAAATCAAACGAGTCTGCCTGCTGCCTGTCAACCTTAGCTGCTAAGCAACCAGGCTCCAGGCCAGCCCCTTGGAGAACTGTCACTGAGGGCTCTCCTCTGGAAAGGAAGCAGAGAACCGGCGTGATGTCATATTGGCTGCGTGCTGATTGGAAGAAGGCGAGCGGTCTGTGGTTTGTGACGTCATGAGGAATGTCGTAAGCCCAAGATGGAACGGAGCACTTCTTGAGACATGTAGGATGAAGCAGTTACCTCTTCGTATTTTGGTCCTTTTTCTGTTATGGTCCACACATGCGTACGATAACAGATGTGGGTGAGTCGTGTCAAATCCAGGGGTTGCTCAGAGGAAGTGGTCGTAATGCTCTACGATGCTTGTTCCTCAGCAGGTGTGGCTTTTCTGGTCATGCCTACTGAATGTCTCCAGATCCATCACCCTGCAGCACTTGGGCCCACAGAGGAAACCCCGGGAGCTTCAGACCTCCCTTACAACAGATGTCCACCCTGTGCATGGAAGGCAGGTTGCTGCAGTCACCCAGGCTTCAATTCCTGTCCACCTTCCCTGTGTTCTGATCTAGGCTTCACAAAATCAGACTCTTCGTCCCAACAAAACCCCTTTTAATTAGGCTAATGTGAATTCCTCTCATTCACATCCAGCAAAGTCCCGGCAAACGGTCTTTCAAAGGTTAATTCCAACCACCTTATCAGGCTTGGAGAGATGCCAGGCCGATAGCTTCCAAGTGCAACAGTGTACAAGAAAATACTTGGCAAGGAGTCTCTGAGAGTCACAAACAGATCTTCACACTAATTAAACGAACTAATTGTCTCCTGCAACCTCCACTCCCCTTTGGCTCCTCTTTATTCCCTATGGGAGGGGCCATTCACTGTCCACCTGTGTCTTTACTCCTGAGTTGACCCTTGTTTCTTAACTGTTCCCTTCTCCTGGCAGCTCTGCACATGCGCACACTGGGAACAGGCTCCAGCTGTTCTTCTGCCCCACTGATCTCCAACTCCGAAGGCAACTGATAACTGTCGGACGGCCCTGGCATGGCCCCATCTCTGCCTTTAATGCAGAGCCCTTATCCGAGCCTTCCTCAGCCTCCAGGACTGGCCCATGTTCCTCCCCAACCTCACTGTCTGAGTCTGCTGCCAGGTTTGCTGGCTTCTGGCAGGCCACAACACCCTGGAACCTACATAGGACTAGCTTGGCCATAAGTAGAAGGAGGAACAATGGCTGTCTTTGAGCAGTGTCCCCATCAGCCATTGCTGTCAGGCGGATGAATGCCATACAGTTTCCCTTGAACCTTTGTGATGGAGAACTCTGCCCTGTTCTTGGTCTTATGTGTTTATTGGGTTCCTGTGGTGGAAAGTTTCATGTCTCCTCCTTCCTGTGGGGTTTCAAGGCAGCATCCATGCCATCTCCAGCATCCATAGCAAACTGTGATGATGCTCAGCTGACGAGCATGGTCAACATGATTGAATTGACAACAAGCCAAATGGATGCATTTGGACAACATGCCAAGTTTGTCTAGTAACATTCTGGCTTAGAGTATAGTACCAGCCTCCTAAGAATTCATTCACGATGAGGCTTCAATGCGTTGCATTGATTGTGCTTTGGTTTTGAGTGTGTTACTCGTTCCCAGTTGCAGATTTCTCCTTTCAGGGTTATCAACTGCTTAATGCCAATGTGGCCATCGATGAGTATGACTCTGTAGGATGGCAGACATTGCTTTAAGCCTCCTTCGTCGGTCTCCTGGCCACCCTGGGCCTCCATTGCATTAATAGGGTCTACAGTGGGGCCTTGTTCCAATTATCTAAGAGGCTATTGCAGAGAGGAAGGAGTCAACTTATTCTCCAAAGCACATGAAGGAGAAGGACAAGAAGCAATGGGTCGAAACTAACCAGAGAGAAGCAACCTGGAATTAAGGAGGAATTTCCTGGCAGTGGGAACAATTAACCATTGGAACAGAAGTTGTGAATGCCCCAATGCTGCAGATTTTCAGGAAGAGATTGGACAACCATTTGTCTGAAACGCTATGGGGCTTCCTGCTTGAACAGTGGGTTGGACTAGAAGACCTCCAAGGTCCCTTCCATCTCTGTTATTCTTGACCTTTTCAGCCCTCTTCTCACAGACATTCCTGCACCACATCGAACTGACCTTTCTCTCTTCCCTAGCGATATCTGTGGCCGCCGTCCTCTGGCCTCCAGTCACAGTAGCAACCTGCGGATCGTGGGTGGCATCGATACGCTCCCAGGAACGTGGCCTTGGATTGTCAGCATCCAGATACCCACCATGACTGGCTTCAGGCACACCTGTGGAGGGTCTCTCATCAGCCCTCGCTGGGTCATCACAGCAGCCCACTGCTTCCTCAACAAAAGGTGAGGGGGAAGGAAGAGCCTCCTGTCCCACCTGGCTGGGTCAGGGGTGTCCAGTTAGGTTTGCAGATAGAGATAGTCAGGCACAAGGAATCAAGAATGGCACGAAGAGTTGCTCAGAATAGTTTCTCTATTGCTGTTTGCCCATAGACCAGAATCTTGCCAGACTAAAGCATCTATGCAAATAACCATCAGAAAAATCCATCCTGAACCTCTTTCTGCATACCAAACACTCAAATCTGGGCTCCTGCAGCGGTTCATTGCACAGTTTAGCCCAGAGGTCTCCAAACGTGGCAACTTTAAGACTTGTGGACTTCAACTCCCAGAATTCCCCAGCCAACATTGGTGGAGTTGAAGTCCACAAGTCTTAAAGTTGCCACTTTTGGGGACCCCTGGTTTAGCCCCTAGCCTCTTAATCAACTTGGTTGCTTTTCTTTGCACACACTCGTTTGCAGGTTTCCTGCATTTCTACACTATCCTTTACATGTGTAGATTACACACATGACACCTGAACAGAGCGAGCTGGGAATTTTCCACCATCCTTTCTTAATTGTTTTCAGACACAAGATTGCAGGCAGCTTCATCATGCTCACCTCCCAGAAGAAAACTATAGCATTTTTTCCCCCAACCTGAGAAATAAGAGAGAGTTTGATCTAGTGGTAGAAGCACCAGGCTAGAAAGTGGAAGACTGAGTTCCAGTCCTGCCTTAGGCATGAACACCAACTGAGTGACTTTGGGACAAATAAAATTGGAGTTCAGAATAGATCTGGAAGGGACCTTGGAGGTCGTCTAGTCCAACCCCCTACTGAAGCAGGAGACCCTATACAGTTTCAGACAAGTGGCTGTCCAGTCTCTTCTTAAAAACCTCCAGTGATGAAGCTCCCACTTCTGGTGGCAAGCAGTTCCACAGATTAATTGTTCCCACGGTCAGGAATTTTCTCCTGAATTCCAGGTTGCTTTTCTCCTTGATTAGTTTCCATCCATTGTTTCTTCTCCTGCCTTCAGGTGCTTTGGAGAATAGGTTGACCCCCCTCTTCTTTCTAGCAGCCCCTCAAATACTAGAATACTGCCAATCACCAGGTATAAGTGAATTCTAGTGCCACTATACCATCCAGTGATGCGCCATCACTGGTGGCTTTTAAGAAGAGACCGGACAGCCACTTGTCCGGAATGGTGTAGGATCTCCTGCTTGAGCAGGGGGTTGGACTAGAAGACCTCCAAGGTCCCTTCCAACTCTATTCTGATTGAATAGTTCATAGGGCTGTAGGATCAAATCTACTCTAAGTGGACAGACTGGTGGCCTGAGCACCTTCCCAGAAGCCGAAAACACACACAGATTCAGCTACTTCTTTTGAATCCTAACTCCTTGTCATAAAGTCCACGAACCACCTCCCTGTGAGCCTTTCTTAGTTTTAGTTTAATCACACATTTTTTTTGTGGGGGGGGGGGCGGGATGGGGCGGTTTTCCATGCACAGTGGTCACCGCCTCCCTTCTCCTTCTCTGCTCCAGATACCTAGAACACTGGAAGCTGGTTTTTGGTGCCGCTCAGCTTTCTCGGCCTGGTCCGGATGTCCAGGAACGCACCATCAAGAACCTGGTGGAGCATCAGCATTACAGAAGTTCCACCTACTTCAACGACGTGGCCTTGATGGAGCTAAGCCACCCAATCAACTGCAGTGACTACATCCAACCTGCCTGCCTGCCGGACATGAATGTAGAGATTTCATCGCTGACCCGCTGCTACGTCAGCGGGTGGGGAGTGACCGATGTCTCAAGTGAGTCCTCCAGCATGTCCATCAAGAAGGAGTCTCTAGTCACAACACAACTTGAGAAGCTGTTTTCTACTCTGGTGGGACTTTTGGGTCCTTCCAGGCCTGAGATGTTGGAAAGCTGTTCAACACAAATGGCTTTTTAAGATTTTAGCCAGCAGGCACTCGTTCTCTCTGAGATCTTCGCTCAACCAGAACGGGGGTTCTTTTATTAGGAGAAAAAATTGGGGTTCCAACTCGAGCCAGGGTTGGGCAGGAGCAAATCAAAATGAAATCCAGACATGGTGTGAGGAAAGGAGATTTATTTATCGCAAAAGCAAAGAGGTTTGCCTGTGGAGGTAGCTACAGAGAGAATGGGGTACAAAAGGACTGCTTTACCAGGGGAGCTTGTGTCAGAGCGTTTGCAGTGTGACTACTCTTGTGAGACAACCCAGGAACAAAACACAGTACACAAAGCCTTAGACATTTAACAGTGGTTTATGTACAAGACATATATAGAAATATACCTGACAAGCAATCAATCTTCTTAACTCTATATGGAGATCTCTGCAATGGATACCGGACACAAGGAGAGAGAAAACATGCCCTCTAATGGCTGCCTTATATGAACACCTCTTAAAGGGGTAAAGCTTCTGTGGACCCATACATAGTCTTAAACCGGCAATATCAATGCTGATTCATCTTCATTGCATCAGCCTTACATTGCATCAGCTTTACAGCTGCCGGTCAGCTCTTAAATCTATGTACCTTAACAGCATGTCCTTGGTCTGGACGTGTGTACATGCTGATTCTAGACTTGAGGGAATGGGCTTGTGTAGGTTAAATGTCATCTGTGGTGTTTACTTGGGTGAACATGCGGTTATGCCGAGAGCCAGTTTTAATTACCTACAGGCAGTCCTCGACTTACAACCACAACTGAGCCCCAAATTTCCATTGTTGATTGAGACATTGGTTGAGTGAATTTTGCTCCATTGTACAACTTTTCTTGTCACATTTGTTAAGTGAATCACTGCAGTTGTTAAATTAATAGCACCATTGTTAAGGGAATTCAGCTTCCCCATTGACTTTACTTGCCAGAAGGTTGCAAAACAGGCTGACATGACCTTGGGACACTCCAACCGTCATAAAAATGAAGCGGCTGCCAAGTGCCTGGATTTTGACCATGTGATCATGGGGATGCTGATGCCGTAGGTCGTAACTACGAGAACTGGTTGCAAGTCATATTTTTTTCCAGTGCTATTGTAATGAAACAGTCCTGAATAGAAGAATCTTCTTGGATGAGAAGTGACATGTTTTCCAACAAACAAACAAACAAAAATCAGAAAGTCCAGTTGCCTTTTGGAAAAGACCTGGATGATGGAGATTTTCCACAGATATTTTTTAGATTGTCATGTTGATGTAAATCATTCTCATTGTGTTTACTTATTGTCCTGTTGTTTTGCTTCTGTTTACACGCCTTCCATTTTTCTTCCTTTTTTGTTATTGTAAGCTGCCTAGAATAGTCTCACAGTGGGGCAGGAGGCAAATAAATTTAATAGATACATTTAACAAATAAATACATCTTTTTTTTTTGTTTGCTTACAGAGCCAAAGGTGACCTCGGATATCCTTCAAGAAGCCAAAGTAAACCTCATCCCCATAACCACATGTAACAGCACTGCCTGGTACGACAAGAAAATCCATTACAACAATCTCTGTGCTGGGCACGAGGAAGGAGGCATCGACACTTGCCAGGTAACAGAAGGAACCATAGAGGTCTTCTAGTCCAACCTCCTGCTCAGGCAGGAGGAAACCCTATAGTGTTTGTCAGGCCTGTCCCAGCTTGGGCCTTTAGGAAAGAAAGACCCTCAACTCCACATGTTGTAGTGAAAGGTATATTTTTACCAGTGGTGGGATTCAAATATTGTTGCCACCGGTTCGGTGGGTGTAGCTTGATGGGCGTGCTTTGCGTGTGTGCACACACTTTGCATGCACGTGTGCACCAAACACACCCTTTGCGCAGGCACAGAAGCATTCTGCCTCCTGCAAACCTGCACGATCCCAGTTGCTTCAGCAGCTCCCGTGCGGCATCTCCTGTGCTGCGCAAAGCAGCTGCGCTTCAAATTCATCAGATAAAGGTGAGCATGGAAGCCTGGGTGGAACAGCAGAGAGGAGGAGAGAACCAGTTCAGCCTCTGATGCTCATCGCTGGTACTGGCTTGCCAGAACTGGGCAGAACCGGTCGAATACCACCACTGACTTTTCCTAAAGCCAAGTGGTTACAGCATAAGCAAAGCCAGATCTGGGACTTCCTGTGTGAACCTGGTATTTTCCCTTTCTCCCAGTCTCTCCCTTCTGGTCACCCTGTTTCTGTCCAATGAGGTTCAAGTTAGTTGTTTTGGTAACAGTCCTAAGGTTTGGCACCACTGGTTCCTGTCAGGCCCCCGTCCCTACATCCCTCTATTCCCACTCCCCACCCTTTGGGGCAGGCTGCTATCAAAGCGAAGTAGGGCTGAAATGGTTTGATAGCAGATCTGATACCATTTCAGACCAATGGCTGCCCAGTCCCTTCTTAAAAACCTCCAGTGATGGAGCACCCACAACTTCTGAAGGCAAGTGGTGAATTGTCTTCACTGTCAGGAAATGCCTCCTTAGTTCTAGTTTTCTTCTCTCCTTGATCAGTTTCCGTCCGTTGCTTCTTGTCCTGCTGCCTTCAGGGGCTTTGGAGAATAGGCTGACCCCCACTCTTCTTTGGGGCAACCCCTCAGGATATTGGAAGACTGCCCTCTGCCTTTGCCCCCTCAAGAGATCTAGGTCCTTGAATTCCATTGACTCTTATTAGCTGCCAGTTTGCCTTGATCGTTAGTAGATCAGATTCTTGTAGAGAACTAACACAGATTAAACTTGAAAACATTTGAACAGCCTGGCTTTCTGATCTCTTGCACCCGACAGTTCCTGTACTTGATGTTCTTCCCTTTTCTTGTTCTGCAGGGTGACAGTGGCGGTCCCCTGATGTGTCGGGAGCACAGGTCCGAGCGTTTTTGGCTTGTCGGTGTCACCAGCTGGGGGGCCGGCTGTGCCAGGGCCATGAGGCCAGGCATCTATTCCTCCATGCAACATTTCCTGAAATGGGTCAAAGACGTGACCAAGGAGAACTTCTCCAAGGCTCCTCGCCCACCCAAAACAAGACCCCCGACAAAGCCGCTCAATCAGCTGTGGCAACCAACCGCCCCCTCGAATGCGAACCAGCAGCTTGAGAGCTGGGTTCAACCCAGGCCAAAGCCAACCATGTCTCCTCCAAGGCCACCTTCGGCAAATGAAATCCAACAGTTTGAGAACTGGGCTGCAGCTCAGACGAGGCCTAGTACGCAACCCACCACACCATTCACCATTCCTTGGACTCAGGAGTTTCTACCATCAGAGCCACTGGTACCGACACTACCCCTACCACCCCCTCCTCCCCCACTTCAGACCCCGTCCCCATGGGGTTCACAGAATGGGCAGAACTGGAACCAAGGCTGGGCTCCAGCTTACCGGCCTCCCCTCAGAACCAGGCCCACCGCAATGCCTTGGCCAGGATATGGTGCACAACAGCCTCAGGCGTGGGACAATGTGGTTACAACCAGGACAAGACCTCCCTATTATGGTGGATACTATCCAAACTGGAACATGGCCAGGCCTCCTCTTCGAACCACTGCCCCTCCAGTGTGGCAGACATGGTCTCGCCCAACGACACCCTTGAGTTACCTCTGGTACTCGAGATGGAGCAGGTCCCCTAAGTAGCTGCAGTGCCTCATTCCATAATCAGCCAGTCATTTTCTGCCTTTCCGTTCCCATCTGTCAAGCAAGCTTCAAATGAATACAGTTTTTTGAGGGGGTCTGCCCCCTCTCTTCCTCCTACACCAAGTCCCAAGCTGGGTTGCCCAAGAGAAGTTGGTCACCTTTTAACAGATTGAAGTAAACAGAGACAGAGACGAGGCACCAGGGATGTTGGAGGTGTGCAGTAGTAAAACTTCCCGTGCTGCAGGATTGGCTGGGATGCTTGGTTCTGAGGCCTCAATGTTTTGGAGGACTCACGGGGAGAGACTACCTGGATAAGGAGACACCTGGATCATTCAGTAGCCGGCTTCATGCCTACCAACTATTTCAAAGAAGAAAAACGACTGGAGGCTGCACCCTTCCCCGGGCTGGTCTTCTGTTGAGCGACGTTTGTAATTCTATATTAGCAATAAAGTGGTGCTTCTTCTAATGGATTGCATGGCTTATTCCACTGCACAATAATGTTCATTTATTAGAGCCTTTAAAAGGTTGGGCTCCTATCTTTCTGGGCCCAGCATCCAGCTAAAATGGAAAGGTGGTATTGCAATAAATGGTGGCTTGTTAAAATTTCAGCCTAGAAAAAGGCGAAGTGCAGGGTGTTGGACTAGAAGATCTCAAGGGTCCCTCCAGACTCTGTTATTCTGTTGAAGTCAAGAAGCAGTGGTTGAGGGCCCCAGAGTTGGTGAAGTGAGAAACCATCAAGCTTTTGGCATAAGATGGTGACTGTCAGGAATGCCAGAGGACAACTTTCTAGCTGTGTTTGATCTTCACACCTTGGACAAAAGCCTGCCTCTAAGTCAGGGCTCTCCAACCTTGGCCACTTTAAGCCTGGCAGACTTCAATTCCCAGAATCCCCCAGCCAGCTGGCTGGGGATTCTGGGAGTTGAAGTCCGCCAGGCTTAAAGTGGCCAAGGTTGGAGAGCCCTGCCTCTAAGTGGTTGACTGGACCAAGCCCACGTGTGAGATGCATTGGCTCCTACTTCCAGATGTTCAGCCTAGATAGAATGAAGTTAATATCTGTGGCAGCTTCTGCGTTGCCAGACAGGGTACAGTTGGCACTCCTGGCAAACCAAGTTCTATAAGGACTTGAAATATAACCTAGTCCCATTGTCTCCTGGAACTCAAACCCATGGAAAATTGCTGTCCTGCAGTCTCCTTGCAAGGATCAGCCATCCAGAGTACATGTGGGTAAGCACCCATCCTCTCTTTATCAGGAGAGGTTCCAAAGAACAGATTTATTCACGAGTTCCTTGGTCCTTGCAGAGTTGTCTTCACTATATCTCACCTGGAAGCTTTAGGTCTCAAATATTCTTCACCAAAGCCCATCTGTTCCAGCTGAATCACCAATTCACATTATCAAATGCCTTCTGTGCATCTAGAAATATCAGAGCCATTTGTTTTTCAGGATGTGCCTCGTAGTATTCCAAAGTGTCCAAGATTACTCTCATATTGTCTTTAATTTGTCTCTTTGGCAGAAATCCATTTTGATCAGGATGGATAAAGTTATTTAAGTATTTTTTAAGTCTTTCTGCCAATATTGAAGCAAAAATTTTATAATCTGCGTTTAGTAGGGAAATAGGTCTATAGTTCTTGATTTGTAATGGATCGGCCTCCTCTTTTGGGAAGTGTAATATAAGCTTCTGACCATGATTTGGGTATCTTCTTTTTTAACATAACTTCATTCATAACTTCTAGCAATGGAAAATTCAACGATTCTTGTAATGTTTTGTAAAATTCTGCTGGAAGTCCATCTGGGCCTGGTGCCTTTCCATTATTTTGCTTCTTGAGTGCTTCAGTTAACTCCATCATCGATATATTGCTTTCTAACATTGTTTCAATCTCTTTAGGTATCTGGGGTGACTTAACATTCTGTAGGTACTGTTTAACTCTTTCCTCATCAATATTCTCTTGTGTGTATAGTTTCCCATAATAGTCTCGAATGATTTCCTTCTTCTCTTTACTACCATAGCAAACTTGGCCTTGATTATCTATTAAATGCAATATTTTCCTTGATTCTTTCTTCTTTCTCAATTTATATGCTAACCATCTACCTGGTTTATTTGCATCTTCAAAGTAGTTCTGTTTAGCACCTCTAATTTTCTGTGCTAATTCTTCTTTTTCTATTAGACCCATTTTATGTTTGGTTATATCCATTTTTAACTTAATGTCCTTTTTCTGTGGCATTTTCTGTAGCTCTTTTTCAAGTCCTTTATACTCGTCCTCTAATGCCTTAGAGGCTAATCTTTTCATAGTATTTCTTTTCCTTGTATAGTCTATTATCAAGCCTCTGGCATATGCCTTCATTGTATCCCATAAATTCTGGATTGATGGGTCTTCTTTTTTGTTTTCTCTAAAGAAAAAAGCCAGTTCTTTCTCCATCCACTGTGTGAAGTCTTTTTCCTTTAAAATAGTATTACTTAATGTCCATCTAGATCTTCTTTGTCCTTTCCATTTAATTGTCATTGGATTGTGATCTGCCCAAGTACTTGTTTCAATATTTATTTCTTGAATATTAGTTAACAATTCTGTTGACATCCATATCATATCTATTCTGGACCATGATAAATGTCTATTTGAGTAGAAGGTGTATTGTTTAGTTTTACCATTTCTTTCTCTCCATGTATCTTTTAAGTTTATTTCATCTACCATTTTAAAAAAAGATTTAGGGAGAGTCTTTCTGTTTTGCTTTATTGTTTTCTGTGCTGTATAGTCCAGTTTATTGTCTACAATTCCATTAAAATCTCCCATCATAACTATATTAGCATAGTCCAGTTCAATTATTTTCATATGTAATTTTTTATAAAATTCTTTTTGATTGTCATTCGGGGCATAGATTGCAATCAGGAGTGTTTTCGTGTTATTGTCCATTATTTCCACCATTAGTATTCTTCCGTTGTCATCAGTATAAATCAATTTCGCTGGGCTGGTCTCTTTAATATATAAAACCACTCCTCTTTTCTTGCATTGTGTCAGGGAAGTAAATATTTTCCCTAATTTTGGCTGTATCAACAATTGTTCATATTGCTTTTTAATATGTACTTCTTGTAGGCAGATTATATTTTAATTTCTCTAATTTATGGAAGGTTTTCCTTCTTTTAATGGCTGAATTAAGTCCATTTATATTAATTGTAATCAATTTTTTCTCTTCCGTGGTTATATTTTGTAGTTAGGTTTGACAGCTCTCATGGATCTTGGTTCACATTGTTCTTTGGCTTCCTCCTTTCCACCTACTGCACCTTCTTCTTTTTCAGTTGTCATTTGGCAGTCCTCTTGGAATTCAATTAGTGAAATTTCTTTTTCTGCATCTTCCTCTTTCCCTCTGAAAAATTCTGTATAAAATTATTCAGCTTTCTCAATTGAATCAATTCTGTATCTCTGTTCTTGCCATGTGAACATTAAACCTTCTGGAATCAGCCATCTATAATTCACCTCTTTTTAAAGTAGCAATTTGGTCAAGAATCAGTATTCTCTTCTCATCTCTCTCACTCTTCTGGGTACTTGTTTCAAGACCACAATCTCCTTGTCTTTGTATTTCAATGTTTTCTCTCTTGCCACTTGCAATATTTGTGTTTTAATGGCTTTCTTTGTAAATCTGATGTGAACTTCTCTTGGTAGGCTATTTCTCATTGCATATCTTGTGAAAACTCGATAGACCTCATCTATTCCATCCATCATCTTCTCTTCAGTTATTTCCAAAGCTTCAGCCAATATTTCTATCATTATCTCAGCTAGATTTTGTCCTTTTTCTTCCTCTATGTTTTGGAATCTAAGATAAAATTCTGATCTGTCCATCTCCCATCGCAGCATACCACTTTTCTCTTGTTCAACCACAGTTAATCTGTTATCAATGTCTCCAATCTTCTTGTCTCTTTGTTTATCTTCTTCTTCAATTTTTTGGAGTCTCTCATCATACTTCATCATCATTTGTTGGATGTTCTCCACTTTTTCATCAGTTTTCCCTGTTCTTTGTTCTATGTTCTCTATTCTCTTTTCAATATTCTCTGATCTTGTTTGAATATTTTGAATTCCTTGCATAATCATCTGCAGGGCCACTTTTTCTTGTTTTTTTTCTTGCCTTAACATTGTCAGTATTGAACGTTGTCCTCCAGATGGTGGAGAGGAAGAAGTAGAAGTTGAGGAACCAGGAGCTGTTAATTTCCTACTCATTTCAAGCAATTCAAAATCTTCAGGTTCTTCTAGACCTTAATCCAATTGTGGAATAACCAATTGCAGTTCCAAATAAAAATAGTAGGAAAAAAAAGCCAAATAGTAATAATAATAAAAAAGAAAAAAAATTCTTCAGGTTCTTGTATACCTTAATCCAATCGATTGGTTAGATAACAGTAAAAATTCAAAAATGAAGGAAAAGGCCATAAGCACACACAAAAAAGAAAAAGTTGTAAAATCCTAAAAAAGGTGGAAAAGTGAAGAATAAAAAGCTAAAAAAAGAAAGGAAAAATTCTTCAGGTTCTTCAACACCTTAATCCAATTAAGAGGTCTCAAATATAAAAGGATGCATAAGAGAAAAAAAAAGGTCAGAAAAAAAAACAAAAAACCCCACCCAATATGGAAGGTAGATGGAAAGACAAAAATGGAAGATGGAAGGTAGATGGAAGGTAGATGGAAAAGAGAGAGAGAGAAAAAGGCTACTCCCTTAAAAAGAAAAGGAAGGGAATCATTAATACTAAAGCTTTTCCTTTAAAATAAAAAGCAAGCATAGAAATTTAACTTCCAAAGACAAGAAAAAAAACCAAAGACAAGTTCCAAAGAGCCAAAAATCCAAATAGCTATTACAAAAAGTAAACTGGTGAGGAGGGATAGCGCAGTTTAGAAAAAATAAAAAGAGCACATTGCACTTTGTTTAGTTATCCAAGGCTCTTGTTATAACACTCTTCTCCAGAAACTTATCACCTTTTCTTTTCCTATAAGCTTCAACACCAGACTCCAGCTGTTGATGGAAACCCAGAAGAGCACCTGCAATAATACTCTCCCATGCTCTTCCCTCTATCTTATCAAATAGCAATGTCCTTGAAAAAAAGTCTCAGTTCTTTCTTTCTCAGCTTTGTCTGATCGCAAGAGAAATATAATATTTCCAAGCCTCTGGTTAGCAGTGTTACAAAGTTTCTTTTGCTTTCACTTTCCCCCTCCTTTTCCAAGAAAAATATAATAAGAATTAATTAAAAAAAGAAAAGGATATTTAAAAAAAAAAAAACTAAAAGGGAGTCTCTAGCCTAAAATATTATAAAGTCAAAAAGGAGAAAAAGAATAGATGAAAGAAGAGGAAAAAACCAGTCCAGTTTCAAAATATAAGATCATGTGTAGAAAATCCAGCAATGAGAAAAAATAATAATAATTATTTTGACATTCCTGTTTAAAATCGCCACTTAATCACTTCTGTCAAAACTTTTACAGATTATTTCTTTTCCTTAGGGTGTCCTTTCAAATCTTAGAATAAAGAAAAGGTTCTCACCAAACTGGCACACTCTCTCTTTCTGTTCTCTTCCGTTTCGGAGCTGTCCCAACTTCAGGAGCTTTAATGGCTGCCTCTTTGCCGCTGGCAAGAAGAGCTTCTCCTGGATCTACCAGGGACTTTGCAGTATCCCTAGGATTGACAGGATGTGCTCTTCACTTTCACCATTTCTTCGGGACGGTTTACATCCGATTGGACCATCCAGGAGCAAAGATATCGGCAGCGATCTCAGACCTCCAAGATCGCATGCCATATCGTCGCGACGCCAGCTCCGCCCTTTGCAAACAGCGGGAGGGAGAACTGACAGACTCTATCGATATAAGAAAAGGAACAAGACAAGGGTGCCCACTATCACCTTTGTTGTTTGTGTTAACCTTGGAAGTGCTGAATAGAAATATTAGAGAAGAAAAGGATATAAAAGGAATGAAAATTAAAAAGGAAGAATTTAAGTTGCAAGCATTTGCAGATGATCTGGTTTTTATCTTAGAAGACCCACTAGAAACAGCACTAAAACTGATACAAAAGATAGAGGTATATGGGAAGGTGGCCGGTTTGAAAATAAATAAAGACAAAACAAAGATCTTGACAAAGAATATGCTATCAAGACAAAAGGAAGAACTGGTGGACCTATTGAAAATTCAGGTCACAAATAAGATCAAGTACTTGGGGATATACTTGACAGCAAGATGTAGTACACCAAAAGAGAATAATTATATCAAACTTAAACAGCAGATAGCGCTAGATTTGGAGAAATGGGAAAATTTACAACTGTCATTAATAGGGAGAATATCAACAATCAAGATGAATATATTACCCAGAATTTTACATTTGTTTCAAACAATTCCAATTCGGCTTGGAAAAGACTACTTTGCAGATTTAAATAAAATTGTGTTGAAATATATATGGCAAGGTAAGAAAGTGAGAATAAAGTTAAAACTTTTGCAAGATGCTAGAATAAGAGGAGGATTTGGTTTGCCTAATTGGGAGTTGTATTATCAAGCTACAAATTTGATGTGGGTTAAGGAATGGATAACATTAAGAAATACTAGATTGTTGACATCAGAAGGACATGATCTGTTGTTGGGGTGGCATGCTTTTCTATGGTATAAAGGAACTAAAACACAGGGGTACTTTAGAAGACATTATATACGGGAGACTCTGTGGTTAAACTGGGAGAAGATTAAAAGACAATGTTATTTGAAAATTCCAGTCTGGCTATCGACTATTGAAGCATTTTCTTATCCTATAATATACAAAAAGGAACAAACAGTTAGATATGGGGAAATATTGAATGAAAAGGGTGAACTTAAATCTATACAAAAACTAGAGGAACAAGGTATAAAGATGAATTGGTTTTCATATGCGCAAATACATTCAAGGTATGATAAAGATTCTAAAACAGAAGATTTCTATGATAAACTGACTGACCTAGATACGATTTTGATAGGTACTGATGAAAAGGTGATTAAAAATTGTATGGATATTTATTAGAAATTAAACTAGAAGAACAAGTTAAAGAAACTATGATTGCTTGGGGGAAGAATTTTGGATATGGGATTGATCTAGACTCGAGAAATGGCAAAAATTGTGGTCTCAAAATTATAAAATGACAATGTCAACAGCATATAAAGAAAATTTGTATAAGATGTTTTACAGGTGGCATTTTCCCTCCGACAAGAATAGCAAGAATCTTCAAGAATAAATCCAAAAAATGTTGGAAATGTCATCAGATACCTAGCTCATATTACCATATATGGTGGACTTGTGCAGACGCTAAAAAATACTGGACTAAAATCCACACGTGGTTGGAAAAAATGACAAAAAACCATATAGATTTGAAACCAGAGATATTTTTATTGGGAATTTTACCTGAAATATATAGTAAAGACTTGAAATACCTGATTGTAAATGTATTAACAGCGGCTAGGATTGTATTTGCTAAAAACTGGAAAAATGAGAAAATACCATCACAGGAGGAAATCATTAAGAAAATATTGGAATGTGCTGAAATGAGTAGATTGACATTTGAAATTAGAGAGCAAGAGGATAAACAATTTTATAAAATTTGGGATCTATTCTATCAATGGTTAGACAATAAAATAAAGTAATGAAATATGTAGACTTTTAGAAAATAATAAATATATAAAGATGTATTCTTTTCTTATATCTACAAAATGATTTTAGGATAGATTTGGGATGATAATATGAACTGTCATAAAACAAATTAAGTAAAATATGATTATTTTATAAAGCATGAATGAATAAAGGTATAGTCAAATGATTGATTAATAATGATATTAATGTATTTAATATTTGATTGAAAATACGAGATTATATACAATGTAATTGAAGACTACGAAATGGAAGCACAAAACAATTTGTAAACCAACTGGCACACTGTATGTATATATATATGGAAGATGGCTTGATGTTTTTATGTTTTGTTTGTTTATGTTTGTTTTAAAAACCAATAAAAAATTTTTTTTTTTAAAAAATATTCTTCACCATAAAGGTTCGAGCATCATTCTGCTCATGAACTTCCTCACGGTTCTCTTGAACGTTAACTACATACGTTCAATGCATTTAAGTTTAGTTTCTTCGTCCACAGTTCTTGAGCAGGAGAGTTTCTGGCGGGGTGGAGAAAGTGAGCGGGGGAGTCAAAATCTACAAGGTGATCCACGTTGTCTGCAAGGGCTTCCCTAATGCGCAGTTCGGGGCAATTTGCAAACTCTCTGGGTGCTGTTTCTGGGTTGCTCCTAATCGGAGGTGGGCTGATGCTGGTTCACACCGGTTGTTACAAACTGGTAGTTAAAATTCTGCGCAGTTCAGTGAAGTGGCAAATCCCATCGCTGGGATTGTTTTTCAGTCTGTTTTTCGGCAATTTTTCAGGCTGTTTTGGGTCATTTTGGGCCAAAAACAGTCTGAAAAATAGTCCAAAAATCGGCCTGAAAACAGCTTGACAATGGCCTGAAAAATGGACTGAAAATGGTCCAAAAATGGCCTGAAAGTGGGCTAAAAACAGCCTGAAAATGGCCCCCAAAATAGTCAAAAACAGGCCAAAAATGGGTGGGGCAAAGCCAGCCAGTATTAGGATTAGTCCCAGCTGGCTGAATCCTACCTTTGCTTTTGAAGCAAGTGGCCGGGAGGCGGGGCTGGGTGTGATGAGTGACATCACCCACCCAGTCACATGACCACCCAGCCACGCCCACCCAGCCAGTCATTAGGGCAGAGAACCGATTGTTAAAAAATCCGCAGCCCACCCCTGCTCCTAATCATTGCCACCATCTTAAGGACTTGGATATTTGTTCTTACCCCATTGCACCTAAGGCGGCTTTTCATGAATCTCAAACTGGTTCTTAGTCACCAAGCCCAATCAATAATCAAACACATGTGAATATTATTTTTCACCATCCCCAATCAGGTGACTGAGTTACAAATCGCAGGCAGAGGAAAGTCCGAGGTTCCACTGAGCTTCTCCAGAACGCAGTGGACATCCAGACTGATCTAGATTGTGCTTCGTTAGCATTGACCTGAATGCTGTCTGGAGCCAGAATCAGGAAAGTCCATTCGGGTCAAAATTGGAGTCCTTCTTAGAGAAGCCCTAATCCAAGAGTCTTCAACCTTGGCCACTTTAAGACTTGTGGACTTCCAACTCCTAGAATTCCTGAGGTTACATGACTGGAGGAGGAGGAATGCTGGGAGTTGAAGCCCACAAGTCTTAAAGCTGCCACATTTGGAGACCCCTGGAATAGATAGATAGAGAAAGAGAGGTAGAATAGATAGATAGAGGGAGAAGGAGAGAAAGATAGAATAGATAGATAGAATAGATAGATAAAGAGGTGGAATAGAGAGAGAGGGAGAGAGAGAAAGAATAGATAGATAGACAGATAGATAGATAGAATAGATCAAGGGTCTCCAAACTTGGCCAGTTTAAGACTTGTGGACTTCCAACTCCCAGAATTCCTGAGCTAACATGACTGGAGGAGGAATGCTGGGAGTTGAAGCCCACAAGTCTTAAAGCTGTCACATTTGATGACCCCCTGCTCCAAACAATAGTTGGAGCCCGTGGTTCTTGCCCTGCTTCCCTGTAATCCTCCAATTAAAATAACAAAATCACACCTTCCTTTTTAAGGCAATCTTTGGAATTATAGTTAACATAGCTGAGATTTCCTGACAGTGAGAACAATTGATCATTGGAATAACTTGCCTCTAGAAGTTGTGGGTGCTCCAACATTGGAAGTTTTCAAGAAGTGATTGGACAACCATTTGTCTGAAATAGCACAGGGTTTCCTGCCTGAGCAGAGGGTTGGACTAGAAGACCTCCAAGGTCCCTTCCAAGTCTATTATTCTGTAGCTCTCAGGTTGATTGCACTGCATTGCTTTAAAGCAGTGTTCCTCAACCTTGGCAACTTTCAGATATGTGGACTTCAGCTCCCAGAATTCCCCAGCCAGCAATTCTGGGAGTTGAAGTCTACATATTTTAAAGTTGCTAAGTTTGGAAGACACTGCTTTAAAGCATTGTGAGGGTGCAGCAGAGATGGATATATTTTGCAATCCTAACTTTAAAGTACACTAACAAAATGCTTAGCGAATGCTCACTTTGTGTGGGTAAGCAAAACATATTCTAAATAAAATATTTTACTTGCTTCATTGGACTACTTTTCTTCCCGAATGCTGTCAGATAACCTTCGCTGGAAGGCTGATAAAACTCAAAATTCAGCACTATAGATTCTGATTTGGGAAATGGGTAGGCCTGAATTCTTTTTTACAAACCAGATTTATTTGGGGAATTCAAGGGTGAGAGATTGTGGGGTGAAGGGAGGATATGTACTTGTGCTCTTCAAATCCTGTCTCACTTCCCTTTCTCAAATCTACAGTCTCCAGGGAGCAGATGCGAGCGTGACTCATTGGATTTAATGGGCTGACTGCTTTAAAAAAAAAAACTTTTCTAAAGAAAAATGGGATATGGCTAGACTGCTGGAGAAGGACTGGCGGAACCAGGGGGAGCGATGAAAAGAGGCATCAGCCTAGAATCACTACATAGTCACCAATGAACTAAATCCAACTGCTCTTGACTGCCATTGATCTTTATTTAATTCTAACCAGGTGCCAATGTGGTTGAGAAGATTCTTGCACAAAGGCGTTTAGTAATAAATCAGTTAAATTGAACCGTAGTGTGTGGGCCTGGTCTTTTGCACCTAACATGGGCACCCTTAGCCCTCTGGCTGGCTGAGATGTCCTCATTTCCCCAAGTTTCCCTGGTGGTTCTCCCTGGCCTTGCTTGTCCAATCGCCCACTTGCCTCCGAGTCCCAGGTTGGGCATTGATGTCCAGCTGGGTTGCTGAGGAGAGAGAGAACCAGGAAACCTATGTTTTATGATGTCACGGGTTCTAGGAAGATGCAAGAGAAGAAGCAGCACCTGAGCCTGCCAGGAGATGGGATGGCAGCTCTTGCCAATCCTGGTCCTTGCCATGTTGCAGGAGAAGCTGGCCCCTGAAGGCGCTTCGCCAGACGAAGGGAACACCTGCGAGTAAGTGGCAAAGGAGGGCTCTGTATGGCTGCCCTGTGGGTAACACCCCTGTCCCATGGGAAGAATCCCTGGGCTTCTGCCTTCTGCCAGATGTGACTGCCATATCTGCAAGGCATGACAGGTACTGAAGCCAGAGATGGGGCCAAGCAAACAATCCAGATTAATAGCATCAAAACTCTGGGAAAGGAGAACTTGTGTGTGATGATCTGGGCCAAGGCACATAGGCAACACAGTCAGCTGATAGCTCAAATCACCCCTTTGTTGATCCAACTTTCCCCCAAACGCTCCCACATTTATGGCAAGTCCTAGAGCAAAGTGATCTCTCGATCTCTCTCCCTCCCTCCTTCCTTCCCTCCTTCCTTCCCTCCCTCCTTCTCTCTCTCACATACAAACACACACACCTCCAGCAGTCTCTGGCTGCAAGTAGTCCATCAAAGTGCTATGAGCACAATGGCTGCAAAGTAAGAAATCCAACGGGGCAAGGGAATAAGTCAGTGAGTCCAGGAAGCAAAGGAACACGGCAATTAATCCAGGAAGCAAGAAATAAAGCAAGAAGTCCAGGAAACTCCAAACATCAGCAACGGCACACAAAACTCCAAGAATTCATTTATTTTATTTTATTTATTTGATTTGTCAATTGCTTACAAGATAATAGCTATAAGTATATACATAGTTATGAATACATGAAATGGGTACATATAAGAAAAATAAAAGAAACTATAGGACAGGGACAGTAGGCACGTTGGTGCGCTTATGCACGCCCCCTACAGGCCTCTTAGGAAAGGGGTGAGGTCAATAGTAGAAAGTCTAAGGTTAAAGTTTTTGGGGTTTGGGGAAGAAACCACAGAGTCAGGTAGAGTATTCCAGACATTGACCGCTCTGTTGCTGAAGTCTATATTCCTGCAATCAAGTTTGGTGCGATTAACCTTGAATTTGTATCTATTGTATGCTCTTGTGTTGCTATGGTTGAAGCTGAAGTATTCATTGACAGGTAGGACATTGCAATGTATGATTTTATATACCATACTTAGATCAGACCAAAGACGGCGTAATTCAAGGTTTTCTAGGTCTAGTATTTCAAGTCTGGTGGCAAAAGGTATTCTACAATGAGTAGAGGAGTGGAGAACTCTTCTTGTGAAATATTTCTGGACTTTCTCAACTGTGCTAATATCAGATACGTAATGTGGGTTCCAGACCAATGAGCTATATTTAAGTATTGGTCTAGCAAATGTTTTGTATGCTCTAGTTAGTAATGTGATATTAGCAGAGAAAAAGCTACGTAGGATTAGGTTAACAACTCTTAATGCCTTGTTGGCTATGTAGTTACAGTGGGCTCTAGCACTTAGATCATTAGAGATGAGTATTCCAAGGTCCTTTACAGAGCTTGGATCATCAATAAGGTCTTGACTATTCAACTTGTATTTTATTTTCTGATTTTTTTGCCAATATGTAAGACAGAGCATTTATTTGTTGAGATTTGAAGTTGCCATTTATTTGACCATTCTGATACATAGTCAAGATCTTTTTGTAGGGTAGCAGTATTGTCTGTGGTATTGAACAGCTTTACATCATCAGCGAAGAGAATGCAGTTGCTCTTAATATGATCACAGAGGTCATTTATGTAGAGTATGAAGAGAGTTGGTCCTAGAACACTGCCTTGGGGGACACCACTATTGACAGGTACAGAATTTGATAGGACACTCCCAATTTTGACCATTTGTTGTCTGTTTGACAGGAATGCTTCTATCCAGTTATGCAGGTGTCCAGAGATACCATAAGATTTTAGTTTTAGGAGTAGTTTGTCGTGTACCACTGAATCAAAGGCTTTACAGAAGTCTATGTAGATTGCGTCTATTGCTTTGCCCTGATCGAGTTGTGTAGTCCATATGTTTTTGCAGTGTAAGAGTTGCAGATTACAGGATAGTTTTTTCCTGAAACCAAATTGTTTATTGGAGAGTAGGTTATTTGTCTCTAAGTGGAGGATAATGGATTGGTTAATAATTGATTCCATGACTTTACAGGTGACGCAGCATAAGGAGATTGGCCTGTAATTTTCGACTAGGCTTGGGTCTCCCTTTTTGAAGATGGGGATGACCGTGGCTTGTGACCATAGTTTTGGCAAGGAGCTGGTCCTGAAAGATTTTTCAAAGATTATGCTTAGAGGTTTGGCTATGGCAGTGGATAGCTTTTTTAAGAAGTAGGCACATATTCCCTCCGGTCCAATAGACAGAGATGGTTTTAGATTGCATAGTGCTTTTTCAACATTATCTTCTGTAAAATCGATATGTATTAGATCATTGTATTTGTCTGTGGTTCAGCTAGGAAATACTGGGCATGATCCATTGCTGTTTACAAATACTGAGCCGAAGAATGTGTTAAAGATGTTGGTTTTAATGGTGTCGTCGTTGCAGTCTTTACCATTAGGTCCTTTCATGGGTGGGATGGACCTTGAGTCTTTTAGTTTGTTGTTTACAAAATTGTAAAAAGTGCGAGTGGAATTGGTGCATAGAAGGTTTTCCTCTTGTTTAATGTGATAATTGGTGCATTCAGTCTTTATCTGGTGGCATAAATTTTTGTATCGGCTTTTGAAATTGGCAATGTGACCAGATTTGTTTTTCCACCAAAGTGATTTCTTTTTGGATTGAAGTTTCCTGATTGTTATGGGTAATCTGTTTTTTTGTTTGTTTTGGGAGTTGTTGGTACATATAGTTTGATGACTCTTTTGACTTCAAGTAAAAATTCAGCATTTGTTCCTGACAAATGCCCCTCCCCATAGCATCTTCTTAAGTCTCAATCCCCGATGTGCCATGAAGAGGGGCAGGGTGCTCTCCTCCCAGTTGTCGGGTTGGTTTGCGCTGTTCCCACCTCTTCTCCACTCTCCGTGCTCTGGGATCAGGAGGGAGCGGTCCTTGCTCATCGCCTGGGCTCCTTTGCTCCTCATTTCCACTGCCTGCCCTCTGTTGGCCCCATTCCCCCCTGCTAGCAAGCTGTCCCACTCCTCAGGGGCCTGGCCTGCCTCCTCCCCACATTCCTCCGAAGCCAATGAAGCCAACCCCGCTCCCTCCATCTCCCTCGGCTCCAACTCCAGCTCATCTTCCTCCGCAGATTCAGGCTCCGACAGGGACATGACATTGTGCTCCCGGGTGGGGAGGGTCGTTATTTACAGCTTTCACCTCCTGACCATTCTCTGTTTGTGCTTCTCTTCAGTGGCGTTTGTGGACGGCGTCCGTTGGCAGCCAGCCACACCCTGCTGCGGATTGTGGGGGGCACAGATGCTCTCCCGGGAACGTGGCCTTGGCAGGTCTGCTTCCAGATACCATCGCAGTTGGGCTACATCAATGCCTGCGGAGGAACCCTGCTCAGCGCTCGCTGGGTGCTGACTGCCGCCCACTGCTTTCAGCTGGAAGAGTAAGCAAAAGAGTGGCTGCCTCTCGGGGGCGTGGGGTGTCGGTGGAATGCGGCAGGACCCTCCAACCAGGCAGCCCAGAGCCCTGTGGGAGTTGAGTCCATGGTCCCTCTTCTGCTTAGCTCCAAAGACCTCCGGAGGCTCTCAAAGGTCCCATCCTTCCTTCCTCTCCAGCGTCCTTTCTCAGTTTGACCTCTTTCATTCGGGAATTTGATCTCTCCAGAAAGGAGGAGAGCAAAGGTCAGGCCTCTCGCTGTAGTTAGGCTGAAGTAACTTCAGATTAATTACCACCTTATGATTTCCCAAATAAACTCTTTCTTTCTTTCTTTCTTTCTTTCTTTCTTTCTTTCTTTCTTTCTTTCTTTCTTTCTTTCTTTCTTTCTTTCTTTCTTTCTTTCTTTCTTCTTTCTTCCTTCCTTCTTTCCTTCCTTCTTTCTTTCTTTCTTTCTTTCTTTCTTTCTTTCTTTCTTTCTTTCTTTCTTTCTTTCTTTCTTTCTTTCTTTCTTTCTTTCTTCTTTCTTTCTTTCTTTCCTTCCTTCCTTCCTTCCTTCCTTCCTTCGTTTCTCCCTCCCTTCCCTCCCTCCTCCCCTCTTTTTCTCTTTCATGCTCAAATGTTTCCTTATAAAAGCTACACTCTTATCTTCAGTGTCTCTCTCCTTTTACATTAGTTTAAATGAAGGAAGGAAGGGAGAAAAGAAGGGAAGGAAGGAAGGAAGGAGAAGGAGATGGGGAAGGAAAGAGAGGAAGACAGGGAAGGAGAGATATGGGGGAGGGAGGGAAGGAAGGAGAAGAAGGCAGGGAAGGAGAGAGAGAAGGAAAGAAACAAGGGAGGGAGGGATGGAAGGAGGAAAGGAAGGAAAGAGAGGGAGGCAGGGAAAGAAGGAAGGAAGGAAAGAAAGAAAGAAGGTTGGGAGGGTTGGGGGGAGGGAGGGAAGGGAGGGAGGAAGGGAGGGCTGTCCAGATTTTCTGTTTCTGTTGTCCTTAGCAGCAGAGCCTCCTGCCCTGTGTCCAGTGCCCTCGGCAGACCTGTTGAATGGATCTGTGCTTTGTTCCAGTGAGATATCATGGTACAGGGTGGTGCTTGGGCTAAACCGGATCTCCCAACCTGGTCCTGATGCCCAGAACCGCTTAATCAAGAGGGTGATCAACCACAAGCTATACAAGAACGAGCTCAACAGCACAGACGGAGGGATCCGACACGACATTTCCTTGGTGGAATTGACTGAGCCGGTCAGGTGCAATGACTACATCCAGCCAGCTTGTTTGCCAGACAAGAGCACGACGATCTCAAAGCTGACCCAATGCTCTATCAGTGGCTGGGGAACCATGGAAGTCAAAGGTGAGAGACTTGGGGGGGGAAGGGGGCCCTTAAAAGGGTGGCTTAGCTCAGGGGGGTTAGAGTCGATGGGTCTCCGGCAACTCCAACATGGAGCAGCGTCCCACAGTGGAGCAGAGGCTGGTCGTAACTGTGCATTATTTTCTCCTGCTTGAAAATAATGAAAACAAGGTGTGAAGGCCCTGAAATGGTCTCCCCACTGGAGAAGGCAGGGGAAATAACAGAATAGCAGAGGGGATCTTGGAGGTCATCTAGTCCAGTGGTCAGCAACCAGTTGGCCAGGGACCACTGCTGGTCCGTGAGAAAATTTGGGTGGTCTGCAGAGAAATGTCCCCCCCCAAAGCAATTAATCCAGGCTGCGCAGGAACACAAGGCTGTCCCACCCACATGGCCCACGGGAACACAAGGCTTGGTTGCTTGCATTGTGAACAACACGAGGTAGTGAAGGGAGGGGGGAAAGGGCAGAGGGGGGGAACTTGCCCCACTCGTCCCATGTGCCTGGCCTGGCCACCGGGCTGCTTCTTTCTGCTTCTTTCTTCTTCTGCTTTTGGCTTCACACAAGGAAAGCAGCCAAAGTCTTTCTTTCTCTCCCCCAAACTCCACCAGAAATGAGTCTTTGGGACCCTGCGAGGCCTCCTGCTCCAAGAGGCTGTGCCGGCAAAGACTCATTTCTGGCGGAGTTTGTGGGAGAGAAAAAAAGACTTCTGCTGCTTCTGCTGCTCTCCTTGCATGAAGCCAAAAGTCTCTCCCTGTCTCTCTCCCCCTGAGAATGGAGCTGGAGACGGTATCCTGCGATCCCAAATAAAGAATGATCAACCGGTAGGAAAACGGGGTGGGGAATTTTCCTGAAGACTTTTTGGGGGATTTTCCCAGGGTCTCTGGTCCAAGGGATTTAAAATGATAAGTTTGGTGGTCCCTGAGGTCCCAAAGGTTGGCGACCCCTGGACTAGACCAACACTCTGACCTAGCGGGAGACCTAGGCCATTTCGGACAAAGGGTTGTCCAATCTCTTCTTCCAAACCTCCAGGGATGAGGCACCCTCAACTTCTCAAGGCAATCCGTTCCACCAGTTGATTGTTCTCGCTCTCAGGAAATTCATCCTTTGTTCTAGGTTGGTTCTCTCCTTGAACATTTTCCACCCTTTGCTTCTTCTTCTTCTTCTTCTTTTTTTTTTTTTTGAAAATTTTATTTGGGTTTTCACAAAAACAAAATACAAATAAAATGAAAATAGCATGGTCCCAGGATATCACTTCTTCATACAGACACAAGCTCAATTTCATGCTCATTTTTATGTTCTATTCCATATCTTATTACTGTTTTATATTTTCTGCATAGTTTTCCCCCTCTTTTAATTTTCTCAACTTTATTTTAATTATCTCATCTCAATTCAAATCATTATATTTATACTTTTGTCTGTCCTGTTGCAATTTCATATTGTCTTTTCTCATTAAACAAAATTTCCCCTGTAGTTACTAATTGGAGTATGACACCTTTATATCTTTTAATTTTATCCATTCAAACTCTTATTTAAGCTTCAATGTATACCTTTAAAATTATAGCATTCAATATAATACATAACTTCCAATCGAATTCTGCTTGGTACATTCTTAAAATACACACTATATTCTTAAAAAGAAAAGATTATATATATATGTAAATAAACACACATTCCATTCCAATTCAATTCTATCATTAATATTCATTAAAATCTTAACATCTTTAACATTTCATTTCAATTAAATATCATACTTCCTTGGGAACACTTATAAACTTTCCATAATTAATTCTCCCCCCCTCCATATTTCTCACTTATATTTTTATAAATCATTAATAATAATTAAAATGTTTCCATCCTTTCCTAATTTAATTATCTCATTCACTTTAATTCATTTATTTCTTAACAAAAATTCCACTACATTACAGTGAATATTTTATCCATCATTTTAGTCATATTTTCTAAAATTATTTCTATTTGTAATATAACAATGCTATCTTATGTACCTTTGCAGAATCCCTTTTACAATTAAATTTTCACCCATTATCTCTAAACAGGCTTATGGTTTCAATCCTTATATCTTTTCCCTGTTTTTCTATATCTTGTTTCTGTCTTTTACAACTTCTTTTCCTTACCTTCTTCCCCCTCTTCTTCCCCCTCCCCTTTTTACCACCTCGTGTCTCTATTTCTAATTCTCTCATCTGTAATCCCCTCTTCTGTTGCTTTCTAATATTATACTTATCTTTCAAACTCTTCTTCTTTTTGGTTGCTTTTTCTAGTCTTAAACCCTTCACTCTTTTCCTCCCCTTTCCTTTTTTTCCCCCACTTAAAATTATTTGGTCATTAAAGATGGCTTCTTCTTTGTCCCGATCTTCTTGTTCTGCAAGCGTTTCTTGTTCTCATAGTTCCAGATCTCCATTTCTAAGAATTGAAATATGAAGCCAAAAGAACTTCTCCCTTCTTGTGCATCTTCTTTCCATTTTTAAAGTTCCATTTTCAGTTCTTCTAAGAGTGATACCATTTTAAAAACTTTTAAACAACCACCCGGTTAATTTTAGTCATTTAGATGCAAAAACC
This sequence comes from Notechis scutatus, assembly GCF_049901735.1. Taxonomy (NCBI): domain Eukaryota; kingdom Metazoa; phylum Chordata; class Lepidosauria; order Squamata; family Elapidae; genus Notechis; species Notechis scutatus. The sequence goes on along the minus strand of NC_142014.1, from coordinate 83,020,423 downwards.
AAAAATCATCAAGTAATCCAAATAATCCAAGGCTGTTTCTTCTTGCTTCTTTTTTGCACTTTCTCTTCCTAGGGTTCTATTATTTTGTTGCCAAATTTCAGTTAGAATGTATCTTTGGGGAATCTTGTTAAAGTTTCATTGTAAGTTCCTTTTAGTTACAGTTCCATTCCTTAGTTCCAGGCAGTCTCCTCCATTTTTCCAGATCCTACCCTTTTATTCTTTTTTTTCTCCTTTCCTGCTTTTAAAATTTTTTAAATATTCAGAAATCTTTATTATCCCTTTGACTTTTATTTTCAGCTTAAATGCCTATTAATGTCAAAGTGGATTTTTTTTTCAATTTCTTGCTTAAGTCTCTTAGCTGTCAGTATATGAAAGGGAAGAGAAAAAAAACCCTAATCCTTTTCCTTTTTTCTCTCCTTCGCTGCTTCAAAATCTTCTTTGGGAACAATGGTATTTATTTTAAATTCCAGGGTACCTTACGTTGTTGCTTTTTCAGTTTAACCTGGTCGACCAAAACTTTCTCTTCTTATCTTCCTCCTGTACATTCTTTTTCGGTTTAGTTCTTCTTTGAGGTGGCCATTTCTGACCACCGCTGCAACCACCTTCGGGAAAGGGAGTAATGTCCAGCTGGGGAAGAGAGATGCGGCTCTCCTCGACCCTGCTGGCAGTCTCCCCCCTCTTCACCACCTCTACGGGGTGGCTTAGCCCCAAAACCAGCCAGCTCGGGGTACTCCGGCAGCGAGCACAGATAGAAACCACGCATGATCACGGATTTCGGTCTGTCCCCGAAGAGACTCAAACCGGAAGCCATTCCACCCGTTGCTTCTTGTCCTGCCTGTGTATTAAATATGTATTAAGATGGAAGAAATAGCTCAAGTCAAGCAAGCTTCGAGAGAGGCACACGAGAGAGGAGCATCCTAACTCTGCATCTGTGTGCAAAGAGTTGTAGCTGACGTCACTTAAAAGAGCCTTAGGAGAAGAGGCGTCTCAGGCAAAGATGGCCAGGAATTGACCTAGTTGCCCAGACAAACCAAATCATTCTCTTGACCATAATATGGAAGTGGTGTCCACTTGCCCTCTTCCAGCACATGTTCTTGACTTCCTGGTGGGAAACTCTGGATTCCTAGGTTCTAGAGTTGAGTTCCTGAATTCGTGGTCCTAATGCCACAAAGAAGAGGGGGTCAACCTATTCTCTAGAACAGGGGTCTCCAACCTGGGCCACTTTAAGACTTGTGGACTTCAACTCCCAGAGTTCTTCAACCAGCTTTGTTGGCTGAGGAACTCTGAGAGTTGAAGTCCACAAGTCTTAAAGTGGCCAAGGTTGGAGACCCCTGTTCTAGAGCACCTGAAGGCAGGACAAGAAGCAACAGATGGAAACTAATGAAGGAGAGAACCAACCCAGAACAACCAAGAACAATTAATCAATAGAACGGCTTGCCTGAAGAAGTTATGGGTGTTCCAACGCTGGAGGTTTTTAAGAAGGGATAGGACAACCATTTGTTTCAATTGGTATACAGTCTCCTGCTTAACAGGGGGCTGGACTAGAAGACCTCCAAGGTCCCTTCCAGCTCCATTTGTAAGGCGTCCAGAAAGTATCCATTCAGCTGCCACTGTTATTCTGTGGTTCTGGTTCTCCACGGAAGAGAGGGTTCCATCCCATGAGCCCTTGGGCTTGGGACAAATGCAGGCTGGTGATTTCTTCTGGCTTCTCTTCACAGCCCAAAGACGGCCAGATGTGATGCAGGAGGGGGTTGTTAAACTCATACCTTTCCGCACATGCAGCAGCTTGACCTGGTGGAACAAGCGTGTCCGACCTGAGAACATATGTGCTGGACATGAGAGTGGAGAACTTAGTACATGTCAGGTAGGTGGATCTAGGCTGGTCACTTAGTTGGGCCCAGTGTCCTTCAGTGACTTGAATAGAGTTCCAAAGGTTGGCCTCTGGAATATTTATTTATTTATTTTACTTATCTATTTGATTTGTCAATCGCTTACAAGATAATGGGTATAAGTATAAACATGAGTAAGAATACAAGAAATAGGAACTAATAATTGGGGACAATAGGACAGGGATGGGAGGCACGATGGTGCACTTATGCACGCCCCTTACAGGCCTCTTAGGAATGGGGTGAGGTCAATAGTGGATAGTTTAAGGTTAAAGGAATGGGCGGTTAGAGGATGTAACAACAGAGTCAGTAATGCATTCCAGGCAATGACCACTCTTGCTGAAGTCTTACTTTCTGCAATCAAGTTTGGAGCGGTTTACATTGAGTTTGTATCTGTTGTGTGCTCTTGTATTGTTGCAGTTGAAGCTGAAGTAGTCATTGACTGGTAGGACATTGTAGCAGATAATTTTGTGTTCTACGCTTAAGTCCAACCGTAGGTGGCGTAGTTCAAGGTTGTCCAAGCCCAAAATCTCAAGCCTGGTGGTGTAGGGTATTCTGTTGCGAGTAGAGGAGTGGAGGACTCTTCTCATGAAATACTTGTGCACTCGCTCAATGGTACTAATGCCCAATATACAGTGCGGATTCCAGACAGATGAGCTGTATTCGAGTATTGGTCTAGCAATGTATGCTCTAGTTAGCAATTCAATATTTCCAGAGGAGAAGCTTCGTGAAATTAGATTTACAGCTCTTAAAGCCTTTTTGGCAATGCTGTTGCAGTGAGCTCTGGCGCTTAGGTCATTTGATATGAGTACTCCAAGGTCCTTGACAGAGTGAGGATCATCGTCGATGTTAGGCCTTTCTTCTGGAGCATGCTTCTAATTTTGAATGTTTTCTCTTTCTTCCTCTAGGGTGACAGCGGAGGGCCTCTCATGTGTAGGGAAGAAAGGTCTGAGAGGTACTGGGTCATCGGAGTCACCAGCTGGGGACCAGTGAGATGTTCTGAAGCTCGGAAGCCAGGTGTCTTCACCTCCACACAACTCTATGTTGACTGGATCACAGCCACGACCAAGGAGAATATTTACAAGGCTACTCACAAGCCAATACTGGCTGAGGTTTGGCCTCATGCCAAGCCAACATCCCCGATCCAAGCCACCACCAAAAACATGATGTGGAAGCATCCTAAGCCCCTCCCCCCGCCTAGGCCTCCAACTTTCCCTTCACTCACACCTGGTCCCATGGTTCCACCTTCTTCTCAGTTCACCTCAAGGCCCAGGCTTCCCCCTCAGTACGTACCTGGATTTAGGCCTTACCCTAGGTTCACACCTGGGTACAGGCCTCCACCGTCCTCTAGGTTCACAGTTGGTCCCAGGCCTCCACCTTTCCCTCGGTTCACACCCGCTGCCAGGCCTCCTCCTAGGTGGAAGCCCTCACGGTGGTACTTCATGCCTGCCACACCATGGTACTTACTTCCTGGGGCAAGACCACCGAAGTGGGGAACCATGACTCCTTCGTGGAGAAGAACCCATGCTACTCATCGTCCCTGGACAGGGCCTGCCCTATGGGGGATGACACTACCTTTGAGGACAACTCCCAGAAAGTGGCATTATAGGACAAGGGCTCCTGGGAGGTTTCGGGTGACTTGGGCCTCACGTCAATTACAACTGCAACCAAACCAAAAAATATCACCCCCTGGTCATCATGTCTCTCACAACTGGAATCCAGGTTTTGCCCAATCTGGCAGTCAGTCTCGTATGCTCTTGCCCCCCAGTGGACCAGAAAGTGGGTAGATATCTTTAAGAGAAGCAAGAGAGAAGAGAACAGGAAGGAAGAGACTCCAGTGGTGATGGCCTGGTCCCCATCCTTATTTGGCCATAAACCAACTTCTTCCATTGGGATCCCCAATCCCAACTCCTTGTTCTTTCCAAGGTTCCTGGTTGAAGTTAGGCAACCTTGCAACATGGACTTCGCCTTCCTGTCACTAACTTTCCTTGGAATTTCTCATAGGACTTTATTTATACTTGGTTCTTTAAAGTGTACGTTGAAATAAAAAATATATATCGGATGTTTGTGGTCTGGAATTATACACTGGGAAATTAAACCTCTTCAGACATATGTAAAAAATGGTGCCAAGATGGATTAGAGGAATGAGAAAGGAATTTCCGTTTTCCTCCTCCTGACAAAGTCGAAGCCAATGAGAAGGTGGGTGAACGTTGATGGTATGGAGATGATGGAGGATACATTGTCCTTCTCAACAGAGGAGATGTCCTCTTGCACAGGAGACCCTTTTAGATATTTGTAGACTGCTATTATATTTCTCCTCCATAATCCCTTCAGCAAATTATCCACGAGATCCTTGGTGCTCTCTAAACTTGGTTGTTTTTCTTGCAGACATTTCATGATCCAACTAAGTCATATCAACGATATTGATGAGGATAGCATTGATGATGTTACCTGGTCATGAAACATCTGCAAGAAAACCACCAAGCTCAGAGACCACCAAGGATCTCACAGATGACCTCCTCCTCCTCCTCCTCCTCCTCCTCCTCCTCCTCCTCCTCCCTCCTCCTCCTCCTCCTCCTCCTCCTCCTCCTCCTCCTCCTCCTCCTTCTCCTCTCTACAGGCCCTCTTCCTTTCTAGCATTGATGATGTTCCCAAATTGGGTCATGAAACGTCTGCAAGAAACCACCAGCTATGCTGGATGAGGAATTCTGGGATTTGAAGTCCACAAGTCTTAAAGTTGCCAAGGTTGGAGACCCCTGCCCCAAAGAATAGCAGCTTATGGGGCATGGATACTGTATCACCTGCGTCTGGAGAACATTAGAGGCAGCAAGCTTGGGTTGGAAGACTTTGCAAGTCCCTCTCTCAGTAGACTGAGTGGCAGGACTTGGCTTCAATTGGCAGAAACTGAAGCTTTGGTATTGTTCTTACTGAAAGTAGGTGAGGAGAAGGCAAAACTGGCTGCACACAACCAATTTCCTTACATCAGTGTTTCTCAATGTTGGCAACTTGAAGATGTGTGGACTTCAGGATGCCAGGGTTGAGAAGCAGTTCTTCGAAGCTTTCCCAGAACAAACCACAGATAAGCAGACCTTCTTTTCATTTGTCAAAAGAGAACCCAGCACTAGAAGAAGCAACAGATAGAAACTAACCAAGGAGACAAGCAACCTAGAACTAAGGAGAAAGTTTCTGACAGTGAGAACGATCAACCGGTGGAACAGCTTGACTCCAAAAGTTGTGGGTGCTCTAACGTTGGAAGTTTTTAAGAAGAGATTGGGCAGCCATTAGTCTGGAATGCTCTAAGGTCTCCTGCTTGAGCAGGGGGTTGGATTAGAAGACCCTCAAGGTCCCTTCCAACTTGTTATTGTGTTATTCTGATGGGCAGAATGATGCAAACGACGTCCTAGCAAAATACACTTGTAGATGACTGCAAAACCACAATTGCTTGCCTATCCCACGTGTACAAAAGCATCTTCCATGCCTCCATTTCCTTCACAGCTTGTTGCTTGCTCGGGCCTCCTGTTGTTGCTGACCCAGCAAGACAGTTAGCGTTCTGGATCCCTCTCTGCACCCACGTGTCATGGGTTGGGTTCCTAAGCAAGGTTGAGTTGCTTTGAAGGCCACGCCCTGATGCCCAAACTGGGACCCCGCCATTAACCCTTTTAAAGCCAACGGCAGCAAAGAATTGTGGTTCTTCAGTGTGATGTCATATTGTCTGTTGGCTGATTGGCCGGGGACTGAAAGGACAGTTTGTGACGTCACGAGCCATGGGAGAGAAGGTGGGACCTGACATTTGTTGAGCGATGTAGGATGAAGAAGCTGCTGCTGCTCCTTTGGGCAGTTGATGCGCTCTGCTTAATCTACGATGATGCAGAGGACACCTGCACGTGAGTGAGGGCCACAGCTGGAAGGGGCCACTCTACTGGGAACATTGGGTTGTCCTGGTGCCCTGGGGCCTCCATACTTCAGCCGGAGTGTGCTGGATGGTTGTTGGAGATGGGTAGAGAAAGCAACAGTGGGAGGTGTGACCTTGAGGTCCTGCTGGGGGTTGTCCCAGAAGTTTTCAGACTGCCATGGTTGGACCCTGGAGGAGGAGGAGGAAGAGGCGGAAAAGACTGGCGGGTGGGGAATCTTTTATATTTCTTTCTACCATTCTTGAGAAGAGTAACAAAGGTGATTAGTGGACTGGAGGCTTAACCTAAAACATAGGAAGGACGGTTGCTGGATTGGGTATGTCTAGCCTGATGAAAAGAAGGACTAGGGATGAGATGATAGCAGCCTTCCAATATCTCAGGGGCTGCTCCAGAGCAGAGGGAGCCCAACTATTCTCCAAAGCCCCTGAGGGCAGCAGGACAACAAGCAATGGGGGGAAACCGATCAAAGAGAGAAGCAACCTAGAAGGAAGGAGGAATCTCCAGATGGTGAGAACAATTCATCAGTGCAACAGCTTCCCTCCAGAAGTTGTGGATGCTCCATCACTGGAGGTTTTCAAGAAGAGATTGGATGACCATTGGAAACAATATGGTGTAGGGTTTCCTGCCTGAGCAGGGGGTTGGACTAGAAGACCTCGGAGGTCCCTTCCAACTCTGTTATTCTATTCTAATAGAAAACTTCCTCCCTCAGAAGTTTCTTCTGAGAAGAACATCGAAAGTTGGGACCTGGGCCTGTTTTCCTCCCCTTTTTTCCCTCCCCCCCCTTTTCCCACTTCCTCTTGAAAAACTGGTGAAAGAAGCTTCTGGGTGAGAAGCTGAATGTTTTCAAAGAAACAAACAAACAAACCCAACAAAGTCCAGTTGTCTTTTGGAGGAAGCACCTTTTGGGACAGCCATGACTTGCGTGATGGAGAATCTCCATAGACACCTTGCAATCTTAGTTCAATTGCCTTCCCAGCTGGTTTCATACATCCGTGTGTGTGTGTGTGTGTGTGTGTGTGTATTTGCTGATGCTCTGCAGGTAGTCCTTAACTTACGACCACAATTGAGCCCAAAATCTCTGCTGCTAAGGGAAACATTTGTTAAGTGGATTTGTTCCATTTTACCCCACTTCTTGCCATGGTTGTTAAGTGAATCGCTACAGTTGTTAATTGAGTTGGATGGCTGTTAAGTGAATCTGGCTTCCCCGTGGACTTCGCTTGTCAGAAGGTCGTAAAAGGGGACCATGTAATCCTCATAAATATGCAACCATCATAAATACGAGTCAGTTGCCAAGCATCTAAATTCCGATCGCGTGACCCATGGGGGATGCTGCAGTGGTCATAAGTGTGAAAACTTAAGCCACTTTTTTCAGTGCCATTGTAACTTCAAATGGTCACCAAGTGAACTGTTGCAAGTCACGGACTACCTGGGCTTAGCCTTGTGTATTATTTGTGCTTGGATGTATAATGTGTTTTATTGGTCTTGTGTATCTGTGACTGCAGGGCCTCTGTGGAGGCCATACGTTCAACCAATCATCCCCACCCCCATCTTTCTTTGCAGGAGGGTGTGTGGTGGCCGTCCACTAGCCATGAGCCATGGCATGTTGCGGATCGTGGGTGGGGTTGATTCCCTGCCAGGAACGTGGCCCTGGGCGGTCAGCTTCCAGTTCCCCACCCGGGAGGGATACCGCCATTTCTGTGCCGGCTCCTTGATCAATTCTCGCTGGGTCATTTCGACGGCGCAATGCTTCCTCATTCAAAAGTGAGTGAAACCCAAAACACCCAAATCACCAAATCAAGCAGAGGGCAGGAGGTCCGGGGTGGGGGTGGTCCCAAGATCAGAAATGGGGACCAGTGTCTCTGGGACAAGTTTTCTCAACTCTTAGAAACTTGAAGAAATGTGCGGACTCCAACTCCCAGCATTCGGCAGTCAGCCAAGCTGGAGTCCGCATTTCTTCAATTTGCCAAGGTTGAGAACTTCCTGCTTCAGAAGTTGTTGTAGTAGCTGGGGAATTCTGGAAGCTGAAGTCCACCTGTCTTCTGGTAGCCAAGGTTGAGAAGTTTCTTGTTGAGATGGTTTCATATTAAAGAGGGATGGAGTGGATGGCTCTTTTTATTTGTTGGACTTAATTTGCACCTTCTTGGACTTGCTGTCAGGATTCCGGATGTTGCCCTCATTAAATCAGGAGCCTCGAGCCAAGCTTCAAAAACTTCGAAGGATTTATTAGGAACAAACATGTCGGCATGACCTGTTTGAAGCCAATTCTGAGACATGTAATTCACTGTCACCCTTGACCCTGTTTTCCCCCCACCCCTTTGGGTGTGTCATAATTCATATTCTCCAACAAAACATGTCCATAGCCAAGAGTTATCAATCACATTCTCCAATTAGGGATTTGCTTGGCAGAATTTCGGTTGCTTAGTTATAATCTTTGCAAGATAAGAATGGAATGCACTTTCTGTTCCAAACTGCTGCAATGGTATTTCAAATTTCTTTCCCCCTCTGCACTTCTGTTTGTGGCAACTCTAAAGCAGGCATAGAAATGTTTTATGGGTTGACACTTGCCTTCTTCCAGACTGGCCCAGTTGACCTTTAAGATAAATTGTATTGCGTCAACTATCTTATCAAGGAGAGATCCAACCTACTTCCACTTTCTGTGAGACATGACCCTCTCCATAACACTTGATCTCTGGATGCCCCCATTCTAAGCATTCAGCACTAGAAGTATGGTTAACACAATGCAACCATCGCTAGAAAGTTGCATGCTTCCAACTTTAAACCAGATTCTACTCAGAATATCTTAAGGACTCTTCTTCAAGAGGAAGAGGTGTAGGAACATTCAAATTTCTAGAGAAAAGTGAGCCACAGAAGATCCCTTTTCAGTCAGAACATAGAACAATAGGGGACCGTGGAGGTCTTCTACCACATGTCTTTTCATGGTGTCCTTTTGGCATTTCAGCCTAGACTCACCATTATTATTGCTTGATTTTCTGGGGCTTTTTAAAAAGACTTTGACTTCTTTTGAGTCTGGGGGCTTTCTTACTGTTCGGACCCAGTTCCCAAACATGGCAAACCCTCTGTGGTTAAATAAATGTTCCCTTTGTTAGGCATGTCAGAAGCCCTAGCAAAAAAGGTTTCTCCTTCACCGCAGACTACCAAGTCTGTCCATCCAGGAGGTGAATAATTATCTGCCACACCTATTCATCTCCGCCCCCTGCCTTTTATCCCCAGAGCTAGGGTGGGGCTTTGCTAGCAGCGGTGGCTCTTCCGGCCCGAGGACCGGCCCATAGATTTCCACTGCTCTCCTCTCCTCTGCCTTCTGTGCATCTGCATGTTAGGCACTGGACCCAGCTGTTCCTCCTCTTCCTCATCAGCCACCTCCTGGGGGCTGTTGACTCTCCATCTGAGGGCTGACAGACGATGGTCTCCGCCTCTATCACTGACAGCTCCATTCCTTCTTCCGCCTCTGAGCTCTCAGGTTGCTGGATGTTGGCCCTGACTCCCACGCCTCCTCCTTCTCCTCCTCCTCCGATTCAGCTGCTGGAAGGGCTGGCGCCCAACAGGCCACAACACTTATGCTTGTCGCCCACTCCCCTCGGCCTAAGAAATAATCTTATTATTAAGCAGTAAGGGGCTTCTTCCATCCAGCAGGTAATGAATGAGAGGCTACGCGATCACCTTGGCAGGTAGATGATTGCTGTTTTTCTTAGAGGAGGAGGAGGAGGAAGGGTCCCTTCTTTCAGCCAAGCCTGAAGTTCTCTTGCTGTTCCTCCTCCTTCCCTGTTGGCATCCCAAGCTCCTAGATTGCAAGGGCTCATGTGGGAATTGTATGGCGAGGTCAAGATCCTGGCAGTTGCCTTCCCCTTCCGAGACATCCTTGGACCTCTTCCCATTTGACCTCGTCTTATCTAACATGTTCTCCTGTCTCCCCTTTCACTCAGGTACCTGAAAGTGGAGTATTTCAGAGTGCAGATTGGGGCCACCCAGCGCTCCAAACCTGGACCTGATGCCCAGAACCGTGTCATCAAGAGGCTGGTGGACCACAAACAATACGACAAGGAGAAACATTTGAATAACATTGCCTTGGTAGAGCTGGACAAGCCCGTGGTTTGCAACGATTATGTCCAGCCCGCCTGCTTGCCGGAGGGAGATCTGGTCATAGACTTGCTCACCCACTGCTATATCTGTGGCTGGGGCATCACAGTCATGGAGAGTGAGAACCTCCCCAAATTAAATAGATTGATACATAAACCCCACCCATCCCTTACCCCGTCCCTATGAACTTTGGGGCTCTTGGCACCCACCGCGTTCGGTTCCCCGAAACCTTGTCAGGCTTGGAGGAAAGACTGAGAGTCACCCAGCCATTGGTCAGGAGCTCTTGAAGGCACCACACCATGGTTTTGGAAAATATTAAAAGCGATGTGGTTCTGAGGTTGAGCACAGGAATATCAGAAAGGAGGCAGGGACAGGAAAAACGGGGCTCTCTGTCCCCCTTAAGGAAACCCCCCCTCTCTGTTAGCATCCTGGGTCCTTGTGAGTGCAGGAAGGAGGACTTTGTCCTACAGTTGACCCAGAGTTTGGCCAAACCTTTGCATGCCTCCCCTTAAAGGTGCGCCACTGCTTTGGGGCACTAGTTCTCTCAGGTTGGGTGATTGGCAGAAGCCAGATGAGCCAAAAATAATATTTTTTTTTTTAAAAAAAAATACTTCTCCTGCATAGGAAAATATTCGGGGGCCAAATATTCGGATATCTTGCAAGAGGCTGAAGTGTCGCTGGTAGCCAGGGATGAGTGCAACAGGTCTGCTCAGTATTCTGCGCTCATTAAAGAGGAGCACCTGTGTGCTGTTTCTGAGGATCCCACCAAGGGCAGCTGCCGGGTAAGTGGGCCGAGGGCAGAGATCTCTTTCCATCGGATCTGGTCTTCAGGTTCTCTCGCCTGGCCTTCTCCAGGATTCAAGAGGCGTCGCAGAGAGACTAATTGTTCAGCAACCCTTCGAAGTTACACTGGTGCTGAGTGAATAATTATAATATAATTATAATATATAATAATGAATGAATGAAAAAAAAAAAAAACAGAACACTTTCCCAAAGATGCTTTTTCCAAAAAGGCAACTAGACTTGGGGTTTTTTTTGTTTGAAAACATGTCGCTTCTCATCCAAGAAGCTTCTTCAGTTCTCACTTCAGTTCTTAATTCTTCATCTAGAACCGAAGAAGCTTCTTGGATGAGAAGTGAAAGGTCTTCAAAGAAAAACCAAGGCAGTCCGGTTGCCTTTTGGACAACCATGATTTGGGCGATGGAGACAACAAAGGGGACTTGTGACTGCTTCCCGTGGCTGCGGCCATCATAGCATCCCTGGGATCGTGTGGTCACAATTCAGGTGCTTGGCAATTGACTCCCAATTATGACACCTGCAGGATCCCATGGTCATGGGATCACTATTTGCAAACTTGATTGCTGACAACAAAGTCCAGGGAGAAGCTGTCGGGAGGTCACAAATGGGTGACCACAACGTGCCCAGTTAGCCCTCTCTGCTAACTCCATCAACTTTGGCAGCCATTTGTCCACTGTTTATAAGGATTTGTAAAGCAGCGTAAAAGTGATGGCTGAGATTCCAGCCTTGTGCACTTGCGTGCATGTGGGTGAAGGGATGCTACACCACCCGGTGAGGTCTCACGCCCCCGTCAGAGCCTGAATCAGTGGAGGAAGGTCAAGGGGGCGGCTTCGTTGGCTTCAGAGGAAAATGAGGAGGAGCAGGTTGAGTCGGGCCAGGGCCTTTCAGGATTGGGATGTCTTGCAGGCAGGAAGGAAGTGGGATAGGAATGACTAAGAGAGGCTAAACAGTAAATATAAGAGACAGAACTCAGGCGATGAGCAATGGCCGCTCCCTCCTGATCTTCGAGCACGGAGAGTGGAGAGAAGGTGAGAACAACACAGTCTGACCCAACTACTCGGGAGCAGAGCGCTCCGACCCTCTTCACAAGGCACACCTGGGGACCGAGACTTAAGGAGAAGGGCGTTTGTCGGGAACAAATGCTGAATTCATGGAGTGTTGAGTGTCAACCTTTGAACTTTCCTGGATTCCTTGCACTCTTTCTGGATTTCTTGCTTTGCAGCCGTGGTGCTCACAGTGTTGGGCTGGACTCCTTGCAGCCAGAGGCTGCTGGAGGGGTGTGTGTGTGTGTGTGTGTGTGTGTGTGTGTGATCACTTTGCTCTTGGAGCGTGGGAAAATTTGGAACAACAAAGGGACGGTTTGAACTGCCATCTGCCTGTGTTATCTCTGTGACATGCCCGGTGTCATCACACCAGTAGTGGGATTCAATTTTTTTTTACTACCGGTTCTTTGGGCGTGGCTTGGTGGGCATGGCAGGGGAAAGATATACTGCAAAATCCCCCTCCCATCCCCACCCCACTGACCTGCTTTCCAGCTCTGTTCTCCTGTTAAGGGCAACCAAAGAAGACCCAGCCGATCAGCTGGGACTCAATGGGAGGCGGAGAATAGATGGGATTGGTGGGACCAGTCAGGGGTGGGATTGGCCGGTTCTCCAAACTACTCAAAATTTCCACCACCGGTTCTGCAGAACCGGTCGTAACTGGCTGAATCCCGCCTCTGCATCACATGATGTGTGTGTTAGGAATAGTTACCTAACAGCTATTTGGGTTGGACAATATATAAACCAGGATAGACATTTTAAAACTGTATCTTTAAGAAAATGCAAAACTGTAATTGGGTGTGGTTTCTCAAACGGCCATAAGATGGAGCCAGAAACCTGGTTTATCTTAATCTTAGTCTCAGAAGAGAGTGTGTCTCAGTGAATCTCTGTTTCCTTCTGTTGGAGAGTATTGCCGTTCTTCCATTTTTCCTAATTGACTGATATTCTGGATTTGACATAAATCTGATACTGAACTGTTTTTGACACTGGACTTTGTTATTGAATTATCCCTGGACTAAAAACTGACTGATTTACCTGTGAATGACTTTGGACTGCTTGTTTTTGAACTTTGCTTAACGTTTCTGGAAGTAAAAACCTACATTTACTGTACAGTGCATCTGTGTGCTGCGTATGTGTATTATTCAAACACTACTCTCAAATACGTCTCCCTGTATGCGCTCATTCTCCTAACGGGGAATTACCTCACCAGTGTGTCTTCTTCCTCTTTCCTGCAGGGCGATGGCGGTGGGCCCCTGATGTGCAGGCAGTCCCATACCGAGCGCTACTGGCTGATCGGTCTTAACAGCTGGGGCACCAGCTGCTCGACCGGCAAAGTCCCCGGAGTCTTCACCTCCACCCAGTTCTTTCTCACCTGGATCAAGGATATCCTGGCGAACCCCCCCGTCTCTGGCCTTTCTCCTCCATTCAGACCAACCACCCCCCGCACCCCCACCCCTCCACCCCCCAGCCGCTTCACGGGAGCCTATTACCTCGACCCCATTTACAAAAAAGTCAACGGGATGCTAGTTGGGTACTTCCCCGAAGCCAACACCTACAGCCTTCCAACGCGCCAGTGGAGACCGGCGGTCCGGCGCACCACCTGGCCCTGGTACACAGGTCCCCGGAGGACATTTGCACCCTTCACCTTCTACCCGTTGACAACGCGGTGGCCTACTCCCACTACTGCCTTCGTGGGCTGGGGCAAGGGGCCCAGTATAATTTACAGGCTGCCCAGGAGAAGGTTCACGGCTGTTCCTCACACCACACATTTTCGCTGGTCTAGGCCTCAATACTGGAACAGGCCCAAGTTTTAAGGAAACCAGGGACTTCCATCCCCATCATGGCCCAGAAGAAGCCTCCACAACCAGTGTCTTTCTGGTGTAATCCCTACCACCCAGATCCTGAACTTCTGACAACAACCTGCATCCTACTTTTGATTCACCCCGTATTTTATCCTTTATCAGATTTCTGTAGCCACTTTTATAAATGTACCATTTGAAGCAGAGTTGGCACCCAGCTCCTGGCCCAAGCACCACACAGCAGCTAAATTTTGGAAGGCTTAAGAACACGGCTGCCAACTTTCTCCATGAGCCCAGAGAAGATCCTCAGGCAACCTCAGGGTGTAAATGGCGGGTTTCAGGCCCAGGAGACAAAACATCTAACCAGCCTGAACTCCCATTTCTGGAAGGAGAAGACCTCCATCAGACCTCCCCCATGGCTTCCCACCATCACCTTGGTTGGCTGAGCTCCAATGAATCCTGGCAGATGTTCTCCTGTAAAAACACACCCAAAATAAAGTGTTTCCTTCTAGAAAATATCTCTGATTTATTTCACAGTAGGAACGCTAAGATGCTTCAGCCGGCAGGACCTATATCATTGTGCAGCTGGGATTGAAGAGTAGTTGTCCATCCTGGCCAGAGATTGGAGATATCTACTGAGAAAGGAAATCAGAATATTTGCATAAAGTGATTTTTTGGGGGGCAGAAAAGCCTTTAAAAAAAAAAGTGTTAAATGTTATGAATACTGTTTAAAGTTTGGAAAAATGCTGGCCAGGGCCCTGTTTCCCTGGGGCAAGAAAGAGCTCAGGTTTTTCAACCTCGTGCAGACTTCAACTCCCAGAATTCCCCAGCCAGCCAGCACTGAAGCCATATTTATGACACATGGAATTTCTAGAAATTCAGAGGAAAGAATCCTTATGTTTCAGTGCTGGCTGGAGAATTCTCAGAGTTGAAGTCCACAAATCTTCAGGTTGCCAAGGTTGAAAACCCTCTGGTTTCTAAGTTGTCATGCTGACTGGGGAATTCTGGTTCCTTCCTTCCTTCCTTCCTTCCTTCCTTCCTTCCTTCCTTCCTTCCTTCCTTCCTTCCTTCCTTCCTCCCTCCCTCCCTCCCTCCCTCCCTCCCTCCTCTTTCTTTCTTTCTTTCTTTCTTTCTTTCTTTCTTTCTTTCTTCCTTCCTTCCTCCTTCCTTCCTTCCTTCCTTCCTTCCTTTCTTTCTTTCTTTTTCTTTCTTTCTTTCTTTCTTTCTTTCTTTCTTTCTTTCTTTCTTTCTTTCTTTCTTTCTTTCTTTCTTTCTTTTTTTTCCTTCCTTCCTTTTTTCTTCCTTCCTTCCTTCCTTCCTTCCTTTCTTTTCTTCTTCCTTCCTTCCTTCCTTTCTTTCTTCCTTTTCTTTCTTTCTCTTTTTCCTTCCTTCCTTCCTCCTTCCCTCCCTCCTTTCCTCCCTCCCTCCCTTCCTTTCTCCCAAAGACTAAAAGACATAAAATCATTTTTAAAAACATTAAAAAACCCAACCTGTTAAAACCTAAACCTTTCAAAACAACGGTCTTCCGGTTTGTTGGCTTCGCGAGCGACAGGAATTTGCGACTCTGAGCGATCCCTGCCGCGCTAGCCGCTTTTGGTGCTCCGATCCGGATGGGTCCGGAGCTAGGCTACCCTGCAGGAGTAGCTGAAGATAGGGGGGATCCAGAGAGGGGTTTGGGGGTGTTGCAGACCCCCTCCCCGGCCGGCAGAACCCCCTTTTCCCAAGACAGTGCAGCGGCGGTCCGCAATGGCCGCCACAAAGAAGCCGGCAGCTGGGCAAGTATGCGCAGGAGGAAGAGGAGAAAGCTTTTAAGAGTGAAAGTTTTCTTGGTTGATCCAGGACTCTAAGATACATTTAATATAATTCCTGGAAATGATGGCTTTTTGGATTATTCTTTCCACAAGAGAAAATAAGCGGCAATTTTGAGGTGCTGAAAGGAAAGTTTATTCTCCCTCCCGATGGAATTAATAAGTGGATATTGAGAAACCTGTTTTTTTCAGGTAAAACTAGCTTTATGGGATAAGTCGGAAGGGAGAGGACAAAAAATATATTCATCTGGTTTGATTTTGTTGGAGGAGATGCCTTAAGGATTTGAAGACAGAAATAGAACTCCAATAAGGCTTCAAAATACAGATTTGGACTTTCTTTTTTCTTTTGTCTGATACTACCCCTGGAAGAGAAAGGGAGAATTTTGTCTTGGCTTGGATTGATCGAGGATTGTGGATTTTGGGATTGTTTTACTTTTTTTTGAAATATCTTGGTGGTGTAAGAAGAAAGAGGGAAAAAAGAAAAGAAAAGAAAAGAAAAGATCTATAATGGCTCTTTCTTTTGAGGAACTGAGGGAAGAATATGAGCAAACAAAAGCAGCCGGTAAAGATGGTATGGAAAAAGCCTTCCTATTTTTAGAAATGGCGCTGGTTAACTATCAACAAACAATACAACAGATGGAGGCAGAAGAACAACAAGAAGAAGAAGACGAAGACGCCATCTTTAATTAATTCCAAAATTTAACTAAGAAAGAAGGAAGGAAGAAAGCGAGGAAAATGAAGGACTTAAGATCTAAAAAAACATTTAAGAAAGAGAAAAATAAGATGCAAAATAAATATAATGATAGTAAACAAAAGAAAAAGGGAACACAACAGAGAAGGGATGCCAGCAAGGCAGAGGCTAGAAGAAGTGGGGCTAGGAAGATTTGGTGGGGAAGAAAGAAAGGGGAAAGGCGGAGAAAAGCCACAAAGTTTTGAAATTAGATGGGAAAAGAGGAATTTTTTTTAGGGACAAAGGGTAAAGTACAATTTCCTTAAAAAAGATTTTGCAAGGTACATAAGATGGTATTGTAACATCTGTATTAGAAATAGAAAATTAGAATGGCTTAAGAGTTAATAAGAAATTAAAATGTTGAAATGTTTAATAATGATTGATTTTAAAACGTAATAAAATATTAAAGGGAAAGGCAATGGGAATGTTATAAGATTTAATATTTAGATTTATTACTTAACTATGTATTTAATCATTTTGGATTTATTACTCTGTTTTTATTGTTATTAAAAGAAAAAAATTAGTAGATAGAATGTACCAAGCAGAATCAGATTGGGTATTAGGTGTTATTTCAAATGTTAATCTAATTAATTTAGGGGGAGGATAGAAAGACATCATACTCTGATTAGTGATTTCAGGAGAAATTCTTTTTTTTTTTTTCATTATAAGGAATGAGATAGAGGGATAATAAAGAATGGGCAAAAGATACAAATATAATGATTTAAATTAAGATGGATTAAATAAGATAGAATTATGAAGAGTGAAATGTGTGGAGAAGTTTATATAGAAGATATAGAATGGTAAACAAAATAGGTAATGATATGTAAGATGAGCATGAATATAATTGAAGCCCATATAAAGAGAGGTACCTGGGGCCAAGTTACTTTCCTAAAAGATTTTTTTATATGTTTGTTTGTTGTGTGTTTATGTTTTTGAGAGTATTAATAAAACCTTGTAGAAATACAGAATGAGAATAATGGTAATCAAGTCAGAAAGAAATAGATGAAATAATAATAGTGAAATTGAATAAGAGTAAAGAGAAGTAAAGAGAAATTGGATAAGAGGTATTTTTATGCTCATATGGAAATGGCTTAAAATAGAATTGTATTGTATAAAATAAGGTTTTATCTGACTTGTAAAATTTATAATGGAAAAAGGTTCAAATATGTAATGGTTGATGATGATTTGTTTGTCTTTGAAATTAATAAAATTTGCTTAAAAAAAAACACCTTTCAAAACAACATGAATCTGGCACCTAATATGCCATCTAATCTTCTCCTAGAGCTTGAGAGAAAACCCAGGTCTTTTTAGGTTTCACAGAAGGCTACTGAATAACCGGGAGCGAGCAATGCTTTATTTCAACAAAGTTTAATAAAGCTGATGCTTTATTTCAGCAAAACGTGTTTATCAGTGATTGCACATGACCTCTGTAGATGTTTAAAGATATAAATAAGCACCCTTCTCAATAGACAAGGACATACATTCAATTTTGCAGCGACTAAGGTTGTCGGCCAAGCAGGGACAAAAACAGCTAGGGAAGTAATTGAAGCCTGGGAAATGGGCCCCTCGTCAGTCCACAGGAATTCTGATTTAACATCAGCTGACCAGGTACTTGCGGGGGGAGGGCTTGGCAGCACGAAAAGCAGTCAATCAGTGGCCATCAACACACCAATCAACCAATAGGAAGGCACCACATCAATACGACTCATAGAATAGTCCAAAGAACCTATTCTGGAAGAGAGACGTTCCCTTAGGATGGGTTCCAGCGTGAGTCCAAGAGCTCAGAAGAGTAAACTTCCGGTCCCGCTGACAGATCCAGATCGGATCCTGTAATATTATCCTGGGAAATGTATATTTGCCTTCCTTCTTCCCTCCTGCCTGCCATTTCTGTCCTGCTGCCCCTACAGGGAGGACCACGAATGATGGGTGCCTCTCAAGAGAACCTCCCGAAATGCAGACCAGGTCGTGCCTAGCCGCTCTTTCCATCATGCACCTTTGTCTCTACCGTCATCTGGGCCAGAGGTTCCAAGGCTTTTGGAAGGAGACCAATGCTGGCTTGGAGCTGGTGCATTCTGTGTGAGGTCATACTGCCCGGGTGCTGATTGGCTGCAATCGAGCTGGGTGCGCTTATGACGTCACGGCCGGTGGGAGAATGCGGCAATCAGAGGAGCCTCTGGGGCCATCAAGAGGATGAGATGCATCCTCCTTCCACTCCAGATTCTGGCAACCGTCTGGCCCACTCACACCATAGTTGATACTTGCGAGTAAGTAAGTGAGAAGAAGGGGAAAGGAGGGATGGGCCCGAACCAGGAAGGGTTCCAAGAGGCAACCCTTGGAAAGGGGCTTCCAAGGAGAAGAAAGGAGGGCATGTGGGGGGAAGGGCCAAGCACCATCTTGGCTAGCGTGGTTAGGGTTATAGAGCTGTGGTGGCCTAGTGGTTAGAATGCAGTAATTCAGGCTAATTCTGCCAACTGCCAGGAGTTTGATCTTGACCGGCTCAAGGTTGATTCAACCTTCCATCCTTCCAAAGTAAGTGAGTAAAATGAGGATCCATATTGGTGGGAGCAAGATGGTGACCCTGTAAACCACTTAGAGGGGCTGTAAAGCACTGTGAAGTGCTATTGCTAAGTGGGAAGGAAGGAAGGCAGGAAGGCAGGCAGGCAGGCAGGCAAGGAAGGAAGGAAGGAAGGAAGGAAGGAAGGAAGGAAGGAAGGAAGGAAGGAAGGAAGGAAGGAAGGAAGGAAGGAAGGAAGGAAGGAAGGGCCATGGTGGCACAGTAGTTGGAATGCAACATTGCAGGCTAATTCTGCCCACTGCCAGCAGTTCAATCCTGACCAGCTCAAGGTTAACTCAGCCTTCCATCCTTTCAAAGTCAGTAAAATGAGGACCCAGGTTGTTGGGGACAAGATGGTGACTCTGTAAACCGCTTAGAGGGGGTTGTAAAGCACCGTGAAGTGCAATATACATCTAAGGGTTATTGCTATTTCTTTGCTCCTTCCTTCCTTCCTTCCTTCCTTCCTTCCTTCCTTCCTTCCTTCCTTCCTTCCTTCCTTCCTTCCTTCCTTCCTTCCTTCCTTCCTTCCTTCCTTCCTTCCTTCCTTCCTTCCTTCTTGTTAGAATGTAGTATTGCAAGCTGACTCTGCCCACTGCTAAGAGTTCAATCCTGACCAGTTCAGGTTGACTCAGCCTCCCGTCCTTCTGAGGTCAGCAAAACGAGGACCCAGATTGCTGGGGGCAAGAGGCTAACGGTGTAAACTGAGTGCTGTAAAGCACCGTGAAGTGGCGTGTCAGTCTAAGTGCCCTTGCTACTAGCTGCAGAGAGGTGGGGGGCACCTGGGCTGATGGTCACCATCCTGCTGCTAGTCAGGGATCCATGCTCGTTTCTCCATCCAGTGTTTGCGGAAGGCACCCCTTGGTGCTGAGACATGGGCGAAGTGAGCAAGTGGTGGGCGGAGCCGATTCCCAGCCTGGGGCGTGGCCTTGGGTCGTCAGCCTGCAGCTCCCCACGATAACAGGACACAAGCACAGCTGCGGAGGCTCCCTCGTTTCTGGCCGGTGGATTCTAACTGCGGCCCACTGCTTCCAAAACAAAAGGTGAGACCTTCCCAGGTGGTGATGGCACCAAGCTCCAGAAGGGGAAGGACCTCTCAGAGGGATGGGTTTCATAGTGGAGTCCAAGGGGAGGGAAAGGTTAGGGGACTGGAGGCTAAAACATATGAAGAACGGTTGCTGGAATTGGGTATGTCTAGTCTAGTGAAAAGAAGGACCAGGGTGACATTAGTAGTCTTCTAATAGTTGAGGGGCTGCCCCAAAGAAGAGGGGCTCAAAGATGGGAAGATGGGATCCTACCTTGGTCCATTAACCCCCTCCAGAATGACAAGTTCCTGTTTGGGCCCTAGGCCAGTTGCCAGAGTTGGGTCTTCGGGACTCTTCGGAAAGGCAAAATGATGGGTGTGAATACTTACTTGTGTGTCAACTCGTAAAGCATTGGTATGATTGTTTTTGAGTTGCCATAAGCAGGTGGGGGGGGGGAACCTGAAGGAGAAGTACAGCCATTCAAACCAGAAGTAGATTCGACACTTAACTTACAAAGATTGTAGCATAGGCTACCAGATCTTCTGCCCGTGAAAATCCTTCATTGGAGAATGTGATTGATGACACCAGCCCATGAAGGTGCTTCATTGGACAATCCAATTTATGACACACCCAGGGAAGAGGGAAGAAATACAGGGTCACAGGTGACCATAAATTACATGTGGCAGAGTTGGCTTCATATGGGTCAATGCTGACAGGTTGCTCCTAATAAAAACTTTTGCATTCTTTTGAAGCTTGGCTCGAGGCTCATGATTAAATTAGGACAATTGGTGGAATCCTGACAACTTGAGTGATTGACTCGAAGGAAACAGTCTTGAAGGAAAACAAAGTCCAGTTGCCTTTTGAAAAGAAAAAAAAGCTCTTTTGGGACCTACCTGTCAAAGTGTCAGAAAGAGCTGACCCAGCATCTCTCCCCAGGGACCTTCCGCACTGGCGTGCGGTGATTGGCGCATGGAAGCTTTCTTCACTCAGTTCCGAGGTCCACGTGCGCTACATCAAGCGGATCATCATCCACGAGGACTACCAGAGGAGCACTGAGACCAGTGACATCGCTCTGATGGAGCTGGACCAGCCGGTGAAGTGCAGCGACTACATCCAGCCGGCTTGCTTGCCTGACATGACCGTCACCGTCTCTCTCCTGAGCCACTGCTACATCAGTGGCTGGGGCATCCTCGGGAAAGCTGGTGAGAAGCCCTCCTCTGTGCCACATGGGCTCGGGCACCTCGCCCCGCCTTAGAAGCCCAACCCTAGGAAAGGCCTTCCTTTGCTCTCCCCCTGTGGGACTCAACAACAGCCGCATCCTTCACCTTGGCAGCTTCTGTGCTCCTGCACAGGTGGCATTTTCCTGCCGGGTGCTGAGGGTATGGCTGGGTGGCATTGAAATGCCATTCTGTGATACTAATTCATGGTGGAGGCATTTGTGGAATCCGGAGCTCCTTTAGAAGCTCAGAGTGAGTGTTGTCTGCACTCACAACGTGGCTGCCAAGGAGACTTCCCAGCTCTTTGCAGTTTGCCAACTTCTGATGCATCATCACCACCGTCATCATCATCATCTGCTTGGAATCATTTTGGGTTTTGCCAGTGCTGCCTCTTCTCTCCTTTCTTCTTCTCTCTTCTCTCTTCTCCTTCCTTCCTCCCTCTTCTCTCCTTTCTTCTTTTCCTCTCCTCTTTGAATCAATGCAACTAAGCCCTTCTCTTTTCTTCTCTCCTTCCATCTCTCCCTTCTTCTCTTTTCTCCTTCCATTCTTTCTTCCATCTCTCCCTTCTTCTCTTCTCTCCTTCCATTCTTCTTCCTTCTATCTCTCCCTTCTCTTCTCTCCTTCCATTCTTCTTCCTTCCATCTCTCCTTCTCTCTTCTCTTCCTCTTCTCTTCCTCTTCTCTTCTCTCTTCTCTTCTCCCTTCCATTTTTCTTTTCTCTCATCTCTCCCTCCTTCTCTTCTCTTCTCTTCCCTCCCCTCCTCTTCTCCCCTCCCCTTCTCCCCTCCCCTCCCCTCTCGCCATTCAAATCCTTGATGTTTTCTTGCCTTTTCATTGTCTTCTTCTTTTGTTTTCCTCTTTTCTTCACCTTTCCTTTCCTTCTCTTCTCCCATCTCCCGGCCTCAAGGAGACTCCCCACCCACCCTTCAAGGCCACCTAGGATAACCTGAGGGATGCTGGCCCTTAAATCCCTTGGGGCCCACCAGCGCCAAGCCCCTGCTGCTCCCACCCAGGAAGGCCCTGCCTGAAAGCCCCCTGGGAGGAAGGGGGAAATGGGGCTGCGTCTCCTGAGCAGCTGCTTTCCATTTCAGCAGTCAGGGAGGTGACCGACGTCATGCACGAAGTGAGGGTCAACCGCTTCTCAGTGGCTCAGTGCAACAGCAGCGGCTGGTACAACGGGGCCATCGAGGAACACACCCTCTGTGCAGGTTACGAGGAAGGAGGAGCTGATATCTGCCAGGTAAGGCCCCCTGTGGAACACTTGTCTGAAATGGTACAGGTTCTCCTGCTTGACCAGGGGGCTGGACTAGCACAGGGGTCTCCAACCTTGGCAACTTTAAGCCTGGAGGACTTCAGCTCCCAGAATTCCCCAGCCAGCTTGGGAGTGTCATCAATCAGATTCTCCAATGAAGCACCTTCACGGGCCAGGTGTCATCCATCACGTTCTCCAGGGAAGGAATTTCACAGTCAGAAGATCCAGTAGCCTAGCTACAATCTTTGGAAGATAAAAGTGGGATGCGCTTCTGGTTTTACTGCCACTCTGCTCCTTCGGATTCTCCCCCCCCCCCTTTTATGGCAACTTGAAAACAGGAATATTAGGAATATTTTACAGGTTGACAGTCTGCCCCTTGTACACCCTTGTCTGGATTGCCTCTGGAGTTGATGATCATCTAACTCCCCTCCCACCATACTCTTCCTCCTTTGGTGGTTTCCTTGTTTGGTTTCAAGTGTGAGACCGACCCTCACTCCTCTCCCCTTACCTGTGTTTTTGTTCCAGGGAGACAGCGGCGGCCCCCTCATGTGCCAGGAAGATGGCTCTCAACCCTTCTGGATCATTGGCATCACAAGCTGGGGGCAGGGCTGTGGGAAAGTGCACAAGCCGGGTGTCTACACTGACACACAACACTTCTACCCATGGATAAAGCAGCTGGCGGGCCCAATGCCCCAGCCCCCTCCCACGCCCATGCCCATGCCCACAGTCAGGGTTCCACTCCAGAATGAATCCACTTCTCACCCCAGCTCTTCCACCCAAACCTCCCCTTCAACTCCCGAAGCCACCAAAACCCCAACAGGACCCTCAGCTCCGTTGCCAACCACTGCTCAAAAACGGCCTTTAGTTTTCTTCTGGCCTCCAAACACGGTGCCCTCTCTGCTTTGGCCCAAAACACAACCTTTGTCCCGGTCCACCTCCGAAGTCCCATCGAAGCCCACAAGCCAACCTCACTCCGGATCTCCAGGCACGTTCCAAATTGAAGTCCTCTTTGAAACCACCCAAGCGCCATCTTCACCTCCTGCCAGACCTTCATCTTCTCCTCCAACTCACACAACGTCTCAGGTCCTGTCATCTTTGTCTTCCTCTCATGCCAAAGTGCTACCTGCATCCACAGTTCAACCTGAGGCCACTCCTCTGTTTGAAATTGAAATAATATCTGAGCCAATATCCAAATCTCCACCTCAGCCTCCATCTCCGTCTAAAGTCCCTTCTCTGCTTGCATCTATAATTGAATCCGCACTGCAAACGTCACCTCAACCTTCATCTCCAACTTCACCTCAACCTTCATCTCCAACTTCACCTCAACCTTCATCTCCAACTTCACCTCAAACTTCTTCTCCAACTTCACTTCAACCTTCATCTCAAACTTCACCTCAAACTTCTTCTCCAACTTCACCTCAACCTTCACCTCCAACTTCACCTCCAACTTCACCTCCAACTTCATCTCCAACTTCACCTCAAACTTCTTCTCCAACTTCACCTCAACCTTTATCTTCAACTTCAACCACGTCTGAAACCTCAGCTCCCACAACATCCCAGGTCCTGTCCTCTTCATCTCTCCTTCATACCAAAGTCCTATATGAATCCACAGATCAACCCGAGACCACTCATCTGCTTGAAATCGTATCTGAGCCGGTATCCAAATCTCCACCTCAGCCTCCATCTCCATTGAAGACGGACAGCGTCTCTCCACTCACACCTGTAATTCAATCCACTCTCCACACCTCAACACAACACAACACCGAATCTCTTTCCGAGCCTGAAATTCCAACAGAGGTTGGCTCCACATCTCAGACTGAATCCCAACCTTCTCCTGGAACAAATCCAGAACTGGAAGCTTCACAGTCTATAACTATATCTCAATCTACGTCCAAAGCTCCACCGTCTCCTCAAACAGAACCTGAACCAGAAGTTGAAGCCACGACTCAGCCTGTGACTACATCTCAAACTACATCAGAAGCCCTATCTCAATCTGAGACCGAATCTTCTCCTCAAACCATGTCTGAATCTGAATCTGAATCTGAATCTGAATCCGAAACCACAACTCATGCTGTAACCGTATCCCAAACTACATCGGAAGCCCTGACTTACTCCGAGACCCAACATTCTCCTCAAACCACGTCAGAACCGGAATCTGACACTCCAACCCATGTTGTAATCGTAATTCAAAGTACATCAGAGGCCCCAACTCACTCGGAGACCCAACCTCTCCACCCTGCAACCTCACCTCCCACGTCTCACCTCTCACCAGAACCCACGCCTCAACCCGAAAACTCCGGGCAACCCCATCCCGAAGCTCAACCGAACCCCACAAACCCGCAGCCTATCGCAGAGCATAAGGTCCTACCCATCATTGAGATATCCCATACTGACAGCACGGTGCGAACGTTCTTGAGGACGATTCAGAACTTGTTGCACGTCATTAAGAAGTTCAAAAATGCCGTGTGGGTCTGGCCCGATTTGTCGAACCTGAAACTCATCAAGGACAGCGATCTGGCTTCTCTCGAAGAGGAGGAGGAGGAGGAAGAGGAGGAGGAGGAAGGGAGCCTACCAGAGGATGACCTGCCTGGCGAGTCCTGGTGAACTGGAAGGAGACCCAGCATGCCTTGGGCACACAGGCGTGCCACCGAAGTTGAGAACTTTGGCAATGCCAGCAACATCCTCTGGGGAGCTGTGGCAGCACACTTATTGAAACCAGAAATGAAAGTTTTGTTCAGGGTTCAGCTAACCTCAGGCATGCTAGGTCCCTGGGGTGATTTTACACAGCTCGGGGGTGTGTGAGCCGAGCTCCACCCATGCCTGGTGCTCCTGAAGCATGAGTGCGGTGACCACAGGCAGGGCAAGTCCTGCAGGCTGCATGACAATGGATGATAAGGAGGCCCCTGCATTTAATCTCTTTCCCGGGGACCTCAGCACCGCCTGGAGAAGGCAAGGTTGCATTGGGTCGTGTAGATATTTTGTTGTGCTCATAAACAACTCTTCATATGAAAGATCAGCTTCTACAAAGGCTAAGAATCGGAATCTATATACCTGTAAGTTTAAATCCTGTTTCCCCACCTCACTCCTCCGCCCCAGATTTTCTTTGTAACAGATATTGGGCAATGTGTTTTATTGTTTACAAAATGTAAATATCAAAATGTGTTTACAAAATGTACCCATTCTGGTCCCAGGGTCTTCATTTTCCCCGTTTGGCCCCCCGCCCCCAGGTTTCCTGTATGTCTCCAAACCCACCTTTCCTAAGCGGAGAGGCCGTTTGCCAATTCGGCTGTAAAAATTGTTCCATTCTGCACACTTGATCAGCCGCTGTTGGGTCAGTGTTGCACATCTAAAACTCAGACAAGCTTAGGACGCCCAACAGCAGTGCAGTGTCATGAAGGTGTCCTTGCCGTGACTCTGTAGGGATTTAAAAGTAACGTGTCTGATGGCCCTGGACGCCCCGCGCATCTTGCACAACTTCCCAGCTCAGCTCTCTGAAGCATGGAAGGATCGGTCAAGTGGACCACGCGGAGTTGGTTCAGTTCACTGCTGGCCTTTCCGCTGCTCCGTCTGGCCAAGAACCACCACCTGAAGACCACTGAAGAGTTGGCAGGTTCTTGTGCCAAATATAATTGGGTGGTGCAATCCACCCCACAGCTGGCACCTTTCCTTGCAGCACAACATGTTTACTGGCGCTCCATTCACAGGTATAGCGGTGCCACCTTCAGATCCAGCAGTTTTACCCTTGCCAAGCGTCCATTCTTTCACTCGGGTCCAGCAGACCAAGCTTGCCTTTGGTGTGAAGATCAGAGGTGGATCTTCTCCAGATCTTCACCCGAAGACTTGGTCATCTTGACCAAAGGGCAAAACTGCTGGGTCTAAAGAACGGTGCACCAGCATGCATCCATTTTCTTCACTTCCAAGGCCTGCTGTTCGGTGGTGGTATTCCACCGGTTTGGCCGAACCGGGACCTCCAACAATAATCTGTGAGCGAACCAGTTTCACTCCGACAATCAGCTACTGGTCCCTCCCACTTGCTGTTTTACACACACGGCTTGCAGGTGAGTTGCAAACGCTATGCATGCACACATGAAGTGCGCACTCACATCGAATCGGTAAGAAAAAGTTTTGAAACCCATCGCTGCAGCTGTTGCTTGGGGTGGGGGTAGCTTAATCTTGGCTGCCTTTTCAGTAAAGACCACCTATCTGTGCTAGTTACTGCTGGGGGTCTTTTACTGCCACACAGTGTCCCCGATTCCTGAAAAGGCGAAGAGCCCTTTGCTAAGGGAGTCCATCCTCCCTTCCTGCTGGGTCAGGGAATTGATCAGCTATCACAAACCGAAACTGTGAAACGGCGGCCATTTTAGCCCATTACGGCTGACCACGAAGTCTTTCTCCACCTAATGGCCACTCACTCTGTGAAACCCAGAGAAATGGGGACTGGCCACTTGAGGAAGACAGTGTCCGAATTCCTAGAGAAGGCTTGCTTTTACAGTAGGGGTCTCCAACCTTGGCCACTTTAAGACTAGTGGACTTCAATTCCCAGAATTCTGGTTCGTATTGATGAACTGGTTGATATGTATTCACACAATCCCAGGGACGCTGCAACCGTCATAAATACGAACCAGTTGCCAAGCATCTGGATTTTGATCACGTGACCACGGCGGCTGTCAGCGTGAAAAACTTCTTTTCCTGCGTCGTTGCAACTTTGAACGGTCTTTAAATGAACTGTTATAAATCAAGGACAACCTGCATTGGACCGACGTTGGGATGATGTGTCCCACTGGATCCGTTTGCTCACATGATTAGGTCATGGAGATCCCCTTTAGGCAACCGATCCGTTTAACTGACGGGGTTCGTTTGGATCACTCCTGAAGGCTCCTTCTCCCCCCAGTCTTGTTGGCCAAGTTGTATTTACCATAAAGCAAAGTCCTAGAGAGGTCACACAAGGCAAAGTCCTAGAGGGCCTGTAAAACAAGGCTCTCCAACCTTGGCCACTTTTAAGATTTGTGGACTTCAACTCCTTTTGCGACCTTCTGACAAGGAAAGTCAACGGGGAAGCCCGATTCACTTAACAACCACGTCACTAACTGAACAACTGCAGTGATACACTTAACAACGATGGCAAAAAAGGTCATAAAACGGGCAAAAATTCATTTAACACATTTCACACTTCATGACATAATGTTTGGGCTCCGTGGGAGTTGTAAATCGAGGGCTACCTGCATTCAGAGTTTCGGGTACACATTCCTCTTCTGTTTGTGTAGATGAGCCCTTCTTGGCACCCCTGGTCTGGAAAAGGGGCAGGGAGGGTGCCAGGGGCGTGGGGTGGGCTTTCAGGGGGACATCACGGTCTCTTGTGAAGACATCACGCCGGGCTGTGATTGCCTCACACAACTTTGCTCAACTGCGGGGCTCCCTGTGCTTGTGCTCCTCCAAGAGATCTGCTGCAGAAGACCCGACCCAGCGCAGGCCACCTTCACCCCTTCCCCTTTTTTCTCGGGGTGCAACACAACCAGAGGTCGCCCCCCCCCACACACAATTGGGAGCGACTTTGCTTTCTCAGAGAAGCTACCAGGCTAGTTTCTAGATTTCCAAAATTTATTTCTCCAGGTGGAATCTTTGCAACAACAACAATAACAACAACAACAGCATAGACTCAGGGTCCCTCTAGAAGTGAAAGGGGGGCATGGATGAGCCTCAGGTTCTCTACCAGGCCCAGCGGAGCCCCTCTTCTCTGGGCTAGGAAGCCTGGTCCTCCCTCTGCCTCCTCCTCCCAAGGGCGGCAGAGGTGACCTCCATCTGCTGGCCTCCTCGGGGGTCCCCAGTTGCCTCCGCTGAGTCGGTGGGGGGGGGGCTGCCCATGGTCTCTGTGCAGGTGCAGGTGGAGGCCCATGGGTTACTCGTTCCTAGGGCTCAGGTGGACCGGGGAAGGCTCCCCTTGGCTGGTCTCCTCTGTGGGGGAGTCGTCCTCCTTCACCTCTAGGTCAAAATTCTGCAGGGAAACAGGGAAGGGGGTCAAAAGGGATGCCCCACACCTGGGCTCTTCTAGGGCAGCAGCCACAGCGAGGCTTCAGCAGGTGGAGGATGGCAAGAGAAGGCTTCCAGGTGGATGGAGGGAAGGAAAGAAGGTGAGAGAGAGAGAGGAAAGAAGGAAAGAAGGAGAGAGAGGGAAAGAAGGAAGGAAGAGGAAGGGAGGTGAGAGAGAGAAAGAAGGAAGAGGAAGGGAGAGAGAGAGGAAGGAAGGAAGAGGAAGGAAGGAAGATGAGAGAGAGAAAGAAGGAAGAGGAAGTGAGAGAGAGAGAGAGAGAAAGAAGGAAGAGGAAGGGAGAGAGAGAGGAAGGAAGGAAGAGGAAGGAAGGAAGGTGAGAGAGAAGAAAGAAAGAAGGAGAGTGAGAGGAAGGAAGAGGAAATAAGAAAGCAGAAAGAGAGGAAGAAAGGATGGAGAGTGAGAGAGGAAGGAAGGAAGAGGAAAGAAGGAAGGAAGAATGAGAGAGGAAGGAAGGAGAGGCAGGCAGGCAGGCGGGAGGAAAGAGAGGCAGAAAGGAAGTAAGGAAAGAAGAAGGGAAGGAGGAAAGAGGCAGGCAGGAAGGAAAGGGAGGAAGGAAAGAGGGAGAGAAGAAAAAGGGAAGAAAAGAAGAATAGAAAATGGGAGAAGAAAAAAGGGGAGGAAGTGAAGTGTAGAAAGGGAGAGAGGAAGGAAAGAGGGAGGCTAGAAGGAAAGGAGGTGAGGAGGGAGAGAGGAAAGGAATGAAGCAGCCAGGAAAGAGGGAGGGAAGGAAGGGAGGGGTCCCCCCACCTGAGAAAACCAAAGTCAGGGAAAATAACCCTCAGGGCTGCCGGGCACACAAACCGCCCTCTTAACTGCGGCTACCTGCCATCGTGGTTAGCAATTAGAAGCCACACCACGGGCCCCCAGAGGCCCCCTGAAAGGCCTTCTCCCCCCCCACCCCGCCCAAGAGCCAATTCCCGGGGGGCCCTTTGGGCCTCCAACCCCAAACAGCCGCCCAGGGAGCCTCTCTTACGTCCAGCTCCTTCAGGACTTCGTCCATAAAGTCGCCCGAGTTCTGCTTGTAGGCCACGGCCATTTTGATGGCATCGCTGAAGAGCTGCGGAAGGGAACGCAGAGGGTCAACCAGGGGGAGACCACTGCTGGGGGATCCTTCCCTGCCCGGCCAGTGCCCCCCATGCCCCCCACCCCTCGGCCAGGAATCCAAGCCTCCCTCAACCACCTTCACAACGTTGGTGCCGTCTGCTGCGGAGACGAAGTAGAGAGGCAGGTTGAGCTTCTTGGGGAAGTTGAAACTTTTCTGCGTGGCCTTCAGGTCGGCTAGAAGAGGAGAGAGAGAACCGGATGACCTCAGGAGGGCCCCAGATGACGCAGCCCAAGACAAGGAAGGACCCACAGGCTTAACTAGAATAGAAGGGACCTTGGAGGTCTTCTAGTCCAGTGATGGCAAACCTTTTTGTTGTGGTGTGCCGAAAGCACACGTGTGTGCCAGCACCCACAATGCAATGTGCCCTCCTGCGCATGCACATGCAATCCCCCGCCCCCTTACTTGCACTGCGCACGTGAGCGCCTCCCAGCTGATTTTCGGCCTGTTTGAGGCCTTTTTCGCCTTCCCAGATGCTCGAGAGAAGCCTCTGCAGCCTTTGGAGGCCGAAAAACAGGCCCGTTTCGGCACTTCCAGTATTTACCGGAAGTGCTGAAACGGGCCTGTTTTTCAGCCTCCAAAGGCTGCAGAGGCTTCTCTCGAGCCTCTGGGAGGGCGAAAAAGGCCTCAAACAGGCCGAAAATCAGCTGAGAGGCGCTTGAGTGCGCAGTGCAGGTAAATTTGGCTGGGGCTCACGTGCCGGCACAAATGGCTATGGCAGGTGTGCCATAGGTTCGCCATCACGGTTCTAGTCCAACCCCCTACACCACTTCAGACAAATGGCTATCCAACATCTCTTCAAAAGCCTCCAGTGTTGCAGCCTTCACAACTTCTGGAGACAAGTTGTTCCCCTGGTGAATTGTCTTCGCTGTCAGGAATCTCAGTCCATTTGTTGACTGAAATAACCCAACTGCTGAGTTTGCAACGAGAAGCACCGAGGCACGAATTGCCCAAACGTGGCAGGTTCTTACAGAGTAACAGAGGTGGGAGGGACCTTGGAGGTCCTCTAGCCCAACCCCCTGCTCAGGCAGGAAACCCTATACAATTCCAGACAAACGGTTGTCCAAGGTCTTCAGCTCGCTTGTCTGTGGAAACCAGCAGCAGCTTCCTCTGAATTTCTGAGAGACCGAGAGGCCTCCTAGACAGGCCCCACTGGAGGTGGGCCAGGTGAAGACAGGTCCCCAAACTTGGCCACTTTAAGACTTGTGGACTTCAACTCCCAGGATTCTCCAGCCAGCATAGCATAGCATGCTAGAGAATACCACAGCAGAGCTGGCTGGAGAATTCTGGGAGTTGAAGTCCGCAAGTCTTAAAGTGGCCAAGTTTGGAGAGCTCTGCTTAAGTCCATCCGCTTTTTCTCTTCTCTTTCTTCAGGGAAGAGACAAGGACCGTGTGGATGTGTTGACTTAACACATCCACATCCCTTCTCTTAAAGGCTTTGCCCCCAAAGCCTTAAAACGTTTCTGCCCCGTCCCAGAAATGTCTGAATTCATGTTGTGGATGTGCACCATTTTAAAACGATGCATTTCCCTGGCCCCAAAATGGCTGCCCGCTTCTGCAGCCCAACTTCTCCGTAGAGGAAGAGCGACAGGAATCAAATACAGGCAGAACACAACAGAATAAGAGTCGGAAGGGACTTTGGAGGTCTTCTAGTCCAACCCACTGCTTAGGCAGAAAACCCTCTACCATTTCAGACAAAGGGTTGTCCCATCTCTTCTTGAAAACTTCCATTGTTGGAGCATTCACAACTTCTGGAGGCAAGACTAAGCTACCACTTACCACACGTTAACCTCCTGAAAATCTAACCATGATTGAAGTTAAGCACACATACTACCCAAACATGGGCTCAGGGTCTATCTCAGGGTTGTTGGGAGACCTCGCCTTTCATTCCTGGGACTAGAGTCTCAATACATCCGCACACACTTTGAAAAGAAACCTCCAACTGGTGCAGAATGCAGCAGCCCACCTGGTGTTGTGCATACCGAGGTGTGTCCATGGATCACCTGTCCTGCATTATATATCCGATGTTATATATGTTGGGTTCTTTATTGTTTGTAAGCTGCCCAGAATGGGTGGGGCAGCCATATAGATCTTCTAAATAAATACATACTAAAAATAGAGCATTTCTTACATAATGTCTTTGAAAATACCTGTGAGTTTTACTTTTACCATACAGTAAAAAAGGATGCCATCCTAAATGGAGATAGTGACCTTCTGAAAACAGTAACCTTCTGTGTCTTAAGATTTATCCATTCTCTCGCCTGTGTTAATACAGCTGCTTGATAATAAAAGCTCCCCATCTGGTAGCCCAAAGCCCCCATTATTTTTAGAAGATAAAATTTAAAAAAATGTGTATACTTGTGCAGAAATGGACAGATTGACACTAAAAAGAAAAGGAAAAAAGGAGACACGGAGCATTTTCGAACACAGGGCTTGTTTTACAAATGGTTGGATAGCAGAGATAGAAATTAGGAGAGGGAAAAGTATGATTATGTATAAATAAAATGGTCCAGACCAGGCGCCTCCAATCTTGGCAACTTTAGGACCTGTGGACTTCAACTCCCAGAGTTCCTCAGCTACCTTAGCTTTACAATACACTTTCACTAAGCACCTATGTATGTAATGTGAAAATGTATAAAAACTGTTAAAATATGTACATACACACACACACACACACACAGACAGAGGGCTAGAAATGGCCATGGTTGGGACAGATGTTAGGATAACATTGTTTACCCTAATTGGTTTGGGTAAAAATAATAAATAAGGTATCATGGTTTGTTAGTTAAAGTGTGTGTAACTTTAACAGCAAGAATGTAATTAAGGGTGTGGTTGTAAAAGCACTATATAAGAAGCGAGGCAATTGCAGCTCTCTCTCTCTGGCTTACTGATCCCTAATTACTGGATGGATTGATGACTGCGTTCTTGCTGGAACGGGAGAGAACAAGGAGTGTTGATTTTTCTCAACGGAGAGAAGATAAAGATTGGACTGATTTATTGTAAGTGTACTGACATTGGCTATTCAACACGGACTTTGCAAATAGAGTATCCCCGACAAGACTTGACTTAAATTGATATATGACTAATGGACCGTTTATTTGACTTTGCTATAATTCTTAAATGGAATAAACAATATTTTTGATAGCACAAGCGTATCTGTATCTTTACTGCGTGTTAACTAGAAAACTTATCTCACACATTTACCTATCTTCCTATCTGACTTCGCTGCACATTCTGTTTAGTTTGTTTTCCTTAACACCCGTTGGGGAATCCAGGCTTAACAACAGAGACCCATGGCTGGATGGGAGATGCAGCTTTGAGTAGGGGAAACTAAAATCCTTCAGGTTGACCCTCCCGGGGGAACAAAAACAAAGATTTCACAAAACCCCCTTTAAAAAAGACTAGACCCCCCTTTTTTTTAAAAACAGCATAGAGTTTCCTGCTTGAGCAGGGGGTTGGACTAGAAGACCTTCGAGGCCCCTTCCCACTCTCTGTTATATTGCATTTTCCAATGGGAAAAAAACCTCTTTTTCGTTCCAGACCAGTTGGTGCAGCTTTAAGAGGAAGCTCCGCGGTGATGTTCTCCGCCACTGGCTAAGCAGCCTTGGGGCAACGGAGGTGGCGTGGTCTTAAAGCCTGAAGGGCAGAAGGTTTTCCCCCTTGCCCAAGAAGGGGCTGAATCTCCTCCCCCCAGCGGGGAAAAAGGGGAGGAGACCCACCATCGATCTTATTGGCCACTACGATACAAGGGATCTGAGGCCGGAATTCACGCAGCTCCTTATACCAGTTGGTCAGGTTCTTGTAGGTGACCTTCCGCTGGACGTCAAACACCTGGAAGGGAGGGGGAGAGAAGAGGAGGACGGCTTACCATGCGCTCAATCAAACGACAACCAAAATCTCAGATCCCGGTGCGAGGAAGCTGCAAGGGTGCAAACGGCCCCAGGAGAAACATCTACTAGACGTTGGTAGGCTTGCTCACGCCCACCAAGCCATGCCACACCCACAGAACCGTTAGTAAAATATTTTGAATCCCACCACTGATCAGGACCAGAGGTGGGTATTCAGCCGGTTCTGAACGGTTTTCCTGAACTGGTAGCAGAAATTTTTAGAGGTTTGGAGAACCGGCCAATCCCACCTCCGACTGGCCCCGCCAACCCCATCTCTTCTCCGCCTCCCATTGAGTCCCAGCTGATTGGCTGGGTCTCCTTTGGTTGCCCTGCCCAGGAGAACGGAGCTGGAAAGCAGGTCAGTGGGGTGGGGAGGGAAGGGGGATTTTGCAGTATATCCTTCCCCTGCCATGCCCACCAAGCCACGCCTACCAAGCCACACCCATAAAATGCCACACCCACAGCTGATCACCTGGGTCTCCTTTGGTTGCCCTGCACAGGAGAACGGAGCTGGAAAGCAGGTCAGTGGGGTGGGGAGGGAAGGGGGATTTTGCAGTATATCCTCCCCCTGCCATGCCCACCAAGCCACGCCCACCAGAACCGGTAGTAACATTTTTGGAATCCCATCCCTGATCAGGGCTGAGTGTGGTGACTCCATGGCTGCAGTGGCATTGGTGGGAAGACGGAATGAGCTGGAGAAGATACTCTTCTGGATTTGTGGCCCCTCCCTTGCGGAGGGCCAAGAAAAATGGGGAAGACTTTGTCCCACCCACATCAGGACAACTGAGCCCTGGAGTCAGACGAAGGATCTCTATCAGCCCGAAGAGATCCCTCACTCAAGCATTCCCACCGCAAACCCCAGGCGTCCGTTTCCTTACCATGATGCAAGCATGGGCCTTGTGGTAGTAGGACGCGTGCATGCTCTGGAAACGCTCCTGGCCGGCAGTGTCCCAGAAGTCTGGAAAGCAGGAATTCCACAGCTCACAAAGGATCCACTTAAACCAGGGGTGTCCAACCTTGGCAACTTTAAGACTTGTGGACTTCAACTCCCAGAATTCTCAGCCAGCTTTGCTGGCTGAGGAATTCTGGGAGTTGAAGTCCACAAGTCTTAAAGTTGCCAAGGTTGGACACGCCTGACTTAAACCAACATAATAATGTCTCTATCTCTCAACTTTGGCAGTTGAAGAGGGGTGGACTTCAACTCTCGGAATTCCCCAGCCAGCAAGGAGTTGAAGTCCAGCCATGTTCAAACGGGCCGTTTCTCTAAAGTCAGAAGATCCATTAAGTCAGCCTCCTCCAACTCGGGGTCTCCTGGAGGTGTGTGGACTCCGAGAGCCCTTGTAGGGGCCAGAGAGACAGAGAGAGAGATCGATCGTGGATCTTCTGCTGAAACCCAATGTCCAAGGGGACCTTCCACCCAGCAAGCTTCTCAGCCCTTCAATGGGCAGCTTTGTTAGGGATAACATTGTTTACCCTAACTGTTTTGGGTAAAAATAATAAATAAGGTATCATGGTTCGTTAGTTAAAGTGTGTGTAATTTTAACAGCAAGAATGTAATTAAGGGTGTGGTTGTAAAAGCACTATATAAGAAGCGAGGCAATTGCAGCTCGCTCTCTCTGGCTTACTGATCCCTAATTACTGGATGGATTGATGACTGCGTTCTTGCTGAAACGGGGAGATTTTCTCAACGGAGAGAAGATAAAGATTGGACTGATTTATTGTAAGTGTACTGACATTGGCTATTCAACACGGACTTTGCAAATAGAGTATCCCCGACAAGACTTGACTGAAATTGATATATGACTAATGGACCGTTTATTTGACTATGCTATAATTCTTAAATGGAATAAACTATATTTTTGATAGCACAAGCGTATCTGTATTTTTACTGCGTGTTAACTAGAAAACTTATCTCACACATTTACCTGTCTTCCTATCTGACTTCGCTGCACGTTCTGTTTAGTTTGTTTTCCTTAACACCCGTTGGGGAATCCAGGCTTAACAAGCTTCAAGCCATGGACAGATGTGTTTATCAGAACGGGGTCCCATGCAATGAGATCAGGGAGAGGGCCTGCCGGCGGCTGACGGAGCTGGCAGCAGAGTTGGACAGTAATGAGGAGGTTGGGGAGGAACCTGGGCCAGTCTTGGAGGCTGAGAAAGGCCTGGAGGAGGGCTCTGCATCAGAGGCAGGGCCATGGGGCCAGGGCAGGCTGGCAGTCATCAGCTGCCTTCGGGCTCAGACAGCAGTGAGGCGGGGGAGCTTCTGGAACCGGTTCCCAGCCTGTGCATGCACAGGACTACCAGAAGACAAGAACAGTTGAGAAAGCAGGGTCGACGTGTGAGTGAGGGTCCCAGGTGGATGATGAATGGCCCCTCCCACCAGGATTAAAAGAGGAGCAAAAGGGGAGGGGGCTTTTGCAGGAAACAACTTGCTCGTTCGTTCGTTCCAGCCTCATGAAGTTTGCCTGTGTAACCTAGAGACTCTTTGCCCAGCCCTTCCTTGTCAGCACTGTGTGTGGAACTATTTACCGGGCAGCTTTCCAGGATAGATAAGGTCTGAGCTAATATTTATACCTTTGCAAGACTGTTTGCCAGGCCGTTGGCTGAATGTGAATGCAATAAATTCACATTCATTTAATAAAAGAGGTTTTGCCGGGACTCAAGAGTTGGCTTCGTGCTCTTTGGGGAAGCCTAGGACGGAACATCTACACTGTGGCCTCCACCACTGCCTCCAGCAAGCCCTTACCTACAAGGACTGTCTTGCCGTCCACGGTGGCTGTGTACTTGTAGAGGGTCAGGGCGAAGGTCGAGAGCTGCTGGGGTTTGCTGTGGGCCAGGGTCAAGGAAAGGAGGTGGGAAACCATGGTGGTCTTCAGGGAGGAAGAAGCAGAGGAGAGGTTCCTCAGAAGAGGCAGGCCCGTCAATGCAGCATCTTGACTGCTTCCACGCACACCAGTCCACCCAACCCTTGCATGAGTTTAGGACAGTGTTAGAACAGGACGTAGAATCATACGGCTAGAAGGGACCCCAGAGGTCTTCTAGTCTAACCCCCTGCTCAAGGCTGTGGAGACCTTCTATCATTCCTGGTCAACCTTCTGGGAAGGCAAAGTCAATGGAGAAGCCAGACTCATTTCACAACCGCGTGGCTCCCTGAACAACCGCAGGGAATCACTTAACCACTGGGGCAAGGAAGGTCGTAAAACGGGGCAAAGCCTGTTTATCAACTGTCCTGCTTAGCAGCGGACGTTTTGGGCTCAATTGTGGCCGTAAGTCAAGGGCTTCCTGTATTTTAATTATAGCTTTAATTATTTCAATAAATTAGTTTCTGGGTAGATGGGTAGGTAGACTGATAGAATGAACATGATCTATGGATATATAGATACATGAGAGATTATAGGGGTGGATGGATCAATGACAGAGAGATATAGAGAGATAGAACATGATACATGGATATATAAATAGTGTAGATGAGAGATCATAGGGATGGAGGGATAGATTGATGATAGACAGATAGAATATATGATGGATAGACAAAAATAGATAGATAGTACATAATAGATGGATGATGGACAGATAGAAGAGAGACTATAGGAATGGATACCTATAGATACAGACAGATAGATTAGACAGATAGATACTGTAGATAGATAGAGTTGATAGAGATAGATATAGATATAAATATAGAGATGATATATAGATATAGATAGATAGAGTAGATACAGTATATATAGATAGATATAGAGATAGAGAGAGATAGAGATATAGAGATCGATAGAGATATATAGAATTAGATAGAGATAGATAAGATAGATGATAGATGATAGAGATATAGATAGACAGATACTGTAGGTAGAGATAGATACTGTAGATAGATAGATAGATAGATAGATAGATAGATAGATAGATAGATAGATAGATAGATATAAAAACAGGTAAGTAGATAGTAGATGATAGAGATAGAGATAATAGAGATAGACAGACAGATATTGTAGCTAGATAGAGATAGATACTGTAGATAATAAGAGATAGAGTAGATGGAGAGATAGATAGAGTAGATAGAGATAGATGATGAGATAGAGATGGATAGACAGACAGATAGTAGCTAGAGAGAGATAGATACTGTAGATAATAAGAGATAAGAGCCACCACCTGTGGCGGAAAGGCCCTGTTGCCACCTGGGAAAACTACCCCTGACTAATTTCCCATTATCTCCTCCTTTGCACCATCCGAATCTGCCGGGTTCTGCGATTTGGGGAGGCCTGGTTTCTTCTGGAAGAAACTCCGGTTGGTTTTGGTCCCCCGATAGCCGAGGAGAGGCCACCCCACACTTTTCCCCCCATCCTCCCCGTTCCAAAGGATACAATCCCTCCATGAGGAAGCGTTCCATCAGCCTGGAAAAGAGAGAAAGTGCCACACTGAGGAAACTGAGTCCAGCTCCTGCAGGGGACGGCTGGGCAGAGTCCTTTGGAGGGGGGTGTCAAATGCGCCATCGGCCTGGAGTCCTTGTGCCCCCAAAAGAGACCCAAGACCAGCCCCCACCCACCCTGCCCGGCCCCATGAAATCCACTGACTCTCATCTGGCCCCAGCTGGCCTTGACCGCTATTAGATCAGATTCTTAGTGAATACAGGTAGTCCTCGACTTATGACAGTTCTGTTTAGTAACCGTTCGAAGTTACAACGGCACTGAAAAAAGTGATGGATGACCATTTTTTTCCACCCTTTTTCCGCATCCCCATGGTCGCACGATCAAAATCTGGACGCTTGGCCACTGACTCGTATTTATGACGGTCGCAGTGTCCCGGGGTGGAGGGTAGGGTTGGGGGGTCACGTGATCCCCCCTTTTGGGACCTTCTGACCAGCGAAAGCCCTGGAGGAAGCCAGAGTCACTTAACAACCGAGTGACTCACTTATCAACTCACTTAACCAGTGTGGCAAGAAAAGTCGTAAAAATGGGGCAAAACTCATTTAACAACATTTCTCACTTCTTAGCAACAAAAATTATAGGCTCCATTCTGATCGTAAGTCGAGGACTACCCGTCGGTACCATTGAATCAATGCTCCTTGTTTTCAAACTCTCTCGTTTCCTGCGCCCGACAGATTTTGGATCAACCACTGTCCAAATAGCAGCAGCAACAGCCCTTAGCCTTATATACGGCTTCCCAGCCCCCTCTAAGCGCTTTACAGAGTCAACCTCTGACCCCTGACACTCTGGGTCCTCGTTTTACCCACCTGGGAAGGGCGGAAGGCTGAGTCAATCTGGAGCTGGTCAGGATCGAACTTCTGGCAGTGAGCAGTGAGTTAACCTGCTATACTGCATTCTAACCACTGCACCATTACAATGGTCCTTCCTTCCTTCCTTCCTTCCCTCCATCCCTCCTCTTCCTCCTTCCCATTCTCCTCTCCTCCTCCTCCTCCTCCTCCATAAACTCCCCTCCCTTCTAGCATTGATGATGTTCCCTAGTTGGGTCATGAAATGTCTGCAAGAAAACACCCAGGCTCAGAGAGCACCAAGGACCCCACAGTCCTCCTCCTCCACCCTCCCTTTCCTTCTAGCACTGATAATGTAACCTAGTTGGGTGACAAAACGTCTGCAAGAAAATCGCCCCGCCCAGAGAGGCCCCAGGAGGAAGGTTGAAAGCAATCTCAGCTGATGGTGTGAAGGCGCCTCCCTCGTTTCCCCACAGACGGGGTTGTGGAGGTTGTGCGAACTGTCTGGTGCGACTCCACCCGACCTGCATCAACAACCCTTGAAGGGTCTCAGCTGAGAGAGAGGGAAGGACGTCCATTCCCAGGATGACCCTAGAGATCATCTAAACAGGCGCATCACAGCACCTGGGCCATCTGGCGCAGCTGCTGGCCACCCTGGAAGTGGGGGGCAAGAGCCCCCTCCTCCCGGGACTTCCGCACCGCGTCCCCCACTCCCATTACCTCTGGGGGGAGAGTCAGTTGAGCCCCTCTGCTCCGATGCCCCCATCGGGCACTGGGGGTTTCTGGGGAGGGGGCGATGTGGGCTGCAGAGTTGGGGGTGGGTGGTCGCAGAGTTTGCCCGGGGCCTGGGCTCCGGAGGGGGCGCGCACAGCAGCGGATCCCTCCGCAACGGTTGCGCAACTCCCAACGCTCCTCGAGGCGGGGCTGGGGCGGTGGGGGCGTTGAGCGGGGAGACCCCCCATCTCTGGGGGGAAAGGGGGTCCCGGGCCCCCACTCACTTGGACTTGCCCACGGCGCTGTCGCCCAGGCAGATGATCTTCACGTTCTCCTCCGCGTCGTACTTGTCCTGGTCCAGAGCCGCGTTGGGGGGGCTCCCCCTCGGGACCCCCCGGCTTGGCCATGCGGCCCCGCAGCCCGGCTTGCCAGAGGGAGGCAGGCAGGCAGGCAGGCGGCGAGGGTCCCGGGCAAGGAGGGAGGGAGGGCTGGGAAAAGGAAGCCCTCCCCCAAAGCTCTGCAAGGCTGCGCCCGCGGGCGTCCCTCCCTCCCACCACCCCGCCCAGGAGACGCCGGCTCGGCTGCCAGGCGACCGGCCGGATGCTGCGCGCGGCCGCGGGGCTGGGAGGAAGGCGGGCGCCCGCTTGCCGCCCCTCGCTTCCCCTGGCAAAGCCCTCTAAAAAGGGGGGAGGGAGACGCCGGGCGTGCAAAACGGCCCCTGCGAACCAGGGCTTGGGAGGCAGGAAGGGTGCAAAAGCGTGTGCACACTCGCCGCTCTCTTCCTGCTTCCCTTGGCAAACCGGGCTGGAGGGGGAGGGAGGAGGAGGCAAGCGTGGAAAGAACAAAAGGGGCGTGCAAACAGCGTGTGCCACGGCCTCCCGCTTCCCCTCGCAAGCCGGAGGGAGACGCCAAGCGTGCAAACGGGACAGGCAGAGGCGCTTCTCGCTCCCTGCTTCCCTTTGCAAATCGGCCTGGGGGCGGGGAGCGTGGAAAAACGCCGTGCAAAAAGTGTGTGCAAAGCCGGAGGGAGGTGCCCAGTGTGCAGTTGCCTCTCGCTTCTTGCTTTCCTTTGCAAACCGGTGCGGCGGCGGGGGGAGAGAGACGCGCCGAGCGTGCAAAATCGTGCAAAGGACACTTGCAAGCGGGATTGGGGGTGCCAAAGGGCGCAAGGGTGTGTCCCAGCCGCTGCCTCGCTTGCACACCGGCGTGCCTGCGTGCGGGCAGGACGGAGCGTTGAGTTGCAAGCAAGGAAAGACGTGCAAAAGTGTGCAAAGGCTACCGCCCCCTCACTTCCGGCTCCTCCTCGCAGGTCGAGGGGGAGGAGGCGCGTGCAAAGGCGTCCCAGCCCCGGAAGAGCCCGTGCGGGTGCACACGTGCCTGTGTTCCCTTGCAAGCGGCGCGGCGGGCAGAGCGAAACCCCCCCCCGCAACGGCCCCCCCGTCTCCTCCCCTGGGGGCAAATGAGACCCTCCTGGCCGGGGCTGCGGCGGTCCCTGCAGCTGACCCTGGCCATCGTCAAGCCCGACGCGGTGGCCCACCCTCTGGTGCTGGAAGTAAGTGCGAACAAGTGCATGCCGAGGGTGGAGAGTTTGCACACTCGTGGACGTGTGTGGGGGCAGGGATCAACCGGAAGCCTCCAGGGTGGGTGCAAACGGGGAGGGAGAAATACCCCCCCAAAGCCTTCTAGAGCAAGCAGTCTCCAACCTGAGCAACTTTTAAGACTTGTGGACTTCACTCCCAGAATTCCTCAGCCAGCTTTGCTGGCTGAGGAATTCTGGGAATTGAAGTCCACAAGTCTTAAAAGTTGCTCAGGTTGGAGATGCCTGTTTTAGAGCAGAGTTTCTCCATCATGGTCGCTTTAAGACAGGTGGACTTCAACTCCCAGAATTCCAAAGCTGGCTGAGGAACTCTGGGAGTTGAAGTCCACAAGTCTTAAAAGGGACTCAAGGTGGAGACGCCATAGACAGAGTTTCTCCATCATGGTCGCAGAGAGGTGGACTTCAACTCCCAGAATTCCAAAGCTGGCTGAGGAATTCTGGGAGTTGAAGTCAACTCCCAAATTGCTCCAGTTGGAGACGGCATATCTGAGGAGTTTCTCCATCATGGTGCTTGACAGGTGGATTCAACTCCCAGAATTCCAAAGCTGGCTGAGGAATTCTGGGAGTTGCCACCTTCTTAAAAGGCCAAGGTGGAGAAACCATAGACTAACTAGGCAGAGTTTCTCCAACATGGCAACTTTAAGACGGTGGACTTCAACTCCCAGAATTCCAAAGCTGGCTGAGGAATTCTGGGAGTTGAAGTCCACCTTTCTTAAAAGGGACCAAGGTGGAGAAACCATAGACTAACTAGGCCAGAGAGGCCTCCAAACTTGGCAACTTGAAGACTTGTGGACTTCAACTCCCAGAATTCTCCAGCCAGCATATCTGAAGAATTCTGGGAGTTGAAGTCCACAAGTCTTTTTAAATACATTTTTAATTTTTTTTTTTTGCTTCTATATACACCTCATTGTGTGAACAGTGTGGTTCCAAGGGGTGTATAGTATTACTAGAATTGTGTAATACGTTAAATGTTAGTAGGGTGAATATTGTTTGTTTTATTATAATTGGGAGTAGGAAGAAACTTTGTTTTAAATGTAATGGGGGCGCAACCAAGAACTAAAAATGGGGATAAATTATAGAAAATACAAATTAATATGAATTTATGAATGGTTATTTGAATTATATAATTTGTTAAATACTGCCAATATGCTGACATAGAATTTATAA
This sequence comes from Notechis scutatus, assembly GCF_049901735.1. NCBI lineage: Eukaryota > Metazoa > Chordata > Lepidosauria > Squamata > Elapidae > Notechis > Notechis scutatus. The sequence goes on along the minus strand of NC_142014.1, from coordinate 82,978,587 downwards.
TAAAAGAAGTGATAAGAATATAGAGATTGACAGAAAATAGTATATGAGAATATTAAATAATTAAGATTGATCATATGTATTAATATCAAATTATGTAAGAAAGTTAATAACATCAATGTGAAACCATTGTCATGTTTGTTTAAAAATGTAACATGACCTGAAGTCCACAAGTCTTAAAGTGGCCAAGTTTGTGAACTCCTGTTCTGACCCAAACCTGGTTCTAAGAGAGCAAACACGAGACTTAGGTACCAGCAGAACCTTTTAATGTTTCATTTAGGAATTCTGTTTCTTCACAGATCAAAGCCTGCTTCCAACTAATTAGCTACGACAAGAAAGAGCCTGGCCAAGTTTTTGCAAGACTGCCAAGAACAACAGATAAAGTTCCTAAACTATAAATCAAAGAGTCTCCAAACACCAACTCGGATATTCCTAATGTCCACCGGGCTCCAGTGCAAAAACTTCTTTGCTTCCTACAAAGAACTCCGGTTTCTCAGCTGGCTTTTATCTCTTGAGAGAGGGGCCATTACCTTGCAGCCTTACTCCCGAGTCGCCCGTGCTGCTGCAGCTGCTCTTTCCTTCCAGCAGCCCTGCATGCATGCACATTGGGCACAGGCTCCTCGGGGGGCCTCTTCCTCACTGCTGCCAGCCACCACGACCTCCGAAAGCAGCACCCCCCCCGATGGTCCTGGCCCCATCCCTGCATCCCACCTAGGCCCCTCATCGGAGTCCTCGCTCTCCGAGGCCTCAGCCGCCCCCACCTGTTCCCCGTGAACGAACAACAACTCCTGAGTTAAGCAACGGAAGGACCAAATGACTCCATGGTTGGGCTCGGCTTAGGACGTCCGTTGGCCTTGATCCAGCCCTGGTGGTCCACTCAGTGCCTTTAGGGTGGGTGCCAGCCACGGACGGAAAGCTGCCCCATCTGAAGCTTTGTAGTGTGAAGAGCCACAAAAGCCCCTTGGACCGATGGCCAGATGATGTCGGGGGCTTTTGGACTTCCGTGGCCTTCCCCTTATTTTGCCCCAAAGGTGCTTTTTCTTTTCCAAGAGGCACCTGGACTTTCTGGGTTTTTCTTTTGAAGAGGTTTCGCTTCTCCTCCAAGAAGCTTCTTCAGCTCTGACTGGTCATTTTCATCCTTTCTGGGGGCCGTTAAGGCCCCTTGGCAGTTTATCTCTGCCCTCTCTCCGACTTTCTCAACGTCTCTCTCAAAGGATGCAAATGACCAGCTGTCTGCAAGGAGAGTAAACCCTTCCCTTCCCCACCATCCAGTCAGAACTGAAGAAGCTTCTGGGATGAGAAGGGAAACGTCTTCAAAGAAACACCAGTGAGTCCCGTTGCCTCCTGAAGGAAAAGCACCTTTGGGACAACCAGGACAGCTGGAGGACGGAGAATCTCCGTAGACTTTCCCCCTTACCTTCTTTTCGGTCTTCTTCTAGGCGGTGCATGAAACCATCCTGAACCACCAATTCTTGATCGTCCGGATGAAGGACCTCCTCTGGAGTAAGGAGGACAGTCGGAGGTTCTACCAGGAGCACTCAGGTTGGTGTGGAGGCTTCCCGGTGCAGCTGCGGCTGAAATCCCGCTGACTGGGGAAAGGCTGGGGAAGGGTCTCTGGTCCTCCAGCCTAGCCTTGGGATCTTCTTCCCCAGTGCATCCCACTTGGCTATCCCAGAAGCTGGACTCTAGATGGCCCTCAGGTTTGACCCAGTTCAGAGTTCCTCTGGTGGCCTGAGGCTTCCAAAGATCTTCATCCCCGGATAAAAGAAGTCCATAGGGGTTCAGTAGAGCCCCCATTCTGGGGCCCTGAAGACCCTAATCTCCAGCTTTCTAGAGATTAAAATCTGAGCCTCCTAATGTTGACCATGTCCCTCATGGAGCTGAGAGTCCTCTTGGGTGAACCTGATCCAGGTGTGGGCAGACAGACATGCATGGACTTGGGCTGAAGGAAAGGATGGGTCAGATTCTTCCTCTGGTTCCTGTCTGTGGGTCGGATGACATCCTGGGGTCAGGGCTCAAAGTAGAAGACCTCAGTGTGCTTCTAAGCCTTGGCCATCTTGGCTTCTGCATCTCGACCTGCAAGCTGGAGTGAGCTGATGATGGATCCAAACCCCTTTGGAGCTCACCAGCCCTACGTCTCGGTCGTTATGGGGCTTTGCTTGCGTTGAGATCCAGCAGGGAGGAGAGCGAGCAGAGCAGAAGCTTCCTTGTTCCTCAGAAGTTCTTCTTCTTCTTCTTCTTCTTCTTCTTCCTCCAGGGCGATTTTTCTACCAGAGGCTGGTGGAGTTCATGTCCAGGTAGGTCCAGAGCTGGTGGTTGAGAAGACCTCCTTCCTGTTCCCTTCAAAGGCCTGCAGCAGAGCTTCCAAACTTGGCCACTTTAAGACTTGTGGACTTCAACTCCCAGAATTCTCCAGCCAGCTTTGGGATTCTGGGAGTTGAAGTCCACAAGTCTTAAAAGTTGCCAAGTTTGGAGACTTCTGGTCTAGTTAGTCGGTGGTTTCTCCATCTTGGTCGCTTTAAGAAAGGGTGGACTTCAACTCCCAGAATTCCTCAGCTAGCTTTGGGATTCTGGGAGTTGAAGTCCACAAGTCTTAAAAGTTGCCAAGTTTGGAGACTTCTGGTCTAGTTAGTTGGTGGTTTCTCCATCTTGGTCGCTTTAAGAAAGGGTGGACTTCAACTCCCAGAATTCCTCAGCTAGCTTTGGGATTCTGGGAGTTGAAGTCCAAAGTCTTAAAAGTTGCCAAGTTTGGAGACTTCTGGTCTAGTTAGTTGGTGGTTTCTCCATCTTGGTCGCTTTAGAAAGGGTGGACTTCAACTCCCAGAATTCCTCAGCTAGCTTTGGGATTCTGGGAGTTGAAGTCCACAAGTCTTAAAAGTTGCCAAGTTTGGAGACTTCTGGTCTAGTTAGTTGGTGGTTTCTCCATCTTGGTCGCTTTAGAAGGGTGGACTTCAACTCCCAGAATTCCTCAGCTAGCTTTGGGATTCTGGGAGTTGAAGTCCAAGTCTTAAAAGTTGCCAAGTTTGGAGACTTCTGGTCTAGTTAGTGGTGGTTTCTCCATCTTGGTCGCTTAAGAAAGGGTGGACTTCAACTCCCAGAATTCTCCAGCCAGCTTTGGGATTCTGGGAGTTGAAGTCCACAAGTCTTAAAAGTTGCCAAGTTTGGAGACTTCTGGTCTAATTAGTCGGTGGTTTCTCCATCTTGGTCGCTTTAAGAAAGGGTGGACTTCAACTCCCAGAATTCCTCAGCTAGCTTTGGGGATTCTGGGAGTTGAAGTCCACCCTTTCTTAAAGCGACCACGGTGGAGAAATCCCAACCCTAACCCTCAGGGCCTACAGGAACCCCAGATACCTTCACACCAATGATTTTGTTCTAAAGGAGGGTGAAATGAGGAAGGGGAATGATGCAAAGGTAGGAAAAAAGGACAGGACTCATCTTGGCTTATTTCTGGAGACCCTTGTCAATATTATACCTCGCTCTCTGGATGCGAAAGAGGCGGAGACACCTGCTCCCCTGTAAAAATTTACTATGTTGGTAGAACAGGGGCCTAAATTCTCCACCAGGTGGGAAAGGGCAGGAGCTAAAATTCAGTAAAAAAAGAAAACAAATAACCACCCCATCCACGTGTTATGTCCAGTTGAGAAATAACAGAAATTCCCAACAGATTCAGGATGGGAAAGATGAGAAATTTCTCTCTTCTCTTTTTTTCATGCCTATTTTTATTTTATGTAAAACAAAGGTAAAGTACAAAAATGCAGAACTAAAAAACAAAACAAAAACAAACTCCAAAAACACAGCAAAAAACCCCATACAAAAGTGTTTAATGTGTGTAATGTGGATTGTTGATTTTTTGATGCACCTTCTTTTAATGTTTAGATTGTTTTGTGAGAAAAAAAAAATTAAGTTGTAGGAAAAGTTTTCCTAGCTGTTGTGTTGCCTCTTTGATTAAGATATTTGTATCTGTGTGTGTTTGTGTGTGTGTGTATACATGCAAATGCTCCAACACTGGAGGTTTCCAAGAAGAGATTGGCTAACCATTTGTCTGAAATGGTATAGGATTTCCTGCCTAAGCAACGGGCTGGACTAGAAGACCTCCAGGGTCCCTTCCAACTCAAAAGATGGATGGACTCAGCATGGTTGGAAGGCCTGAAAGACCAGGCAGGGGTCGTTCTCTGTGGCTGTCACCTAATCAAAAAAAACCCAACACTTGTGTATTGCGTTGTGTTGTGTTGCGTTGACCACCAGGAGGCAGCCAGAGACCAGTGTCCTAAATGGCCAGAAGTTCTTCCATGAGGCTTGAGGGCCTGTCCAGGGTTGGATGGAAGAGCTTTCTCTGTTGATATTCCAGATGGGGGAATGCAGGGGGTGTTCTAGATTGTAAGGGTTCTAGGTTTGGAGGAAAGGAGGAGGAAGGAAGGAAGGAAGGAAGAAGAAGGAAGGGGGAGGGGAGTTATCAAAGAAGATGGAAGGGAGGAGGAAGGAAGAAAAGAAAGAAGGGGAGAGAGGAAGGAAAGGGAGGGAGGGAAGGAAGGAAGAGGGAAGGGAGAGAAGAGGGAGGGAGTAAGGAAAGAAGGTGGAAGGGAGATGGAAGAAGAGGGAAGTGAAGAAGGAAGGAAGGAAGGGAGGGAAAAGGAAGAGGTGGAAGGAAGAAAAGAAAGAAGGGAAGGGAGAGGAGGGAAGGGAGGAAGGAAAGTAGGTGGAAGGGAGATGGAAGGAAGAAGAGGGAAGTGAAGAAGGAAGGAAGGGAAGAGGAGGTGGAAGGAAGAGAAAGAAGGGGAGAGGAAGGGAAGGGGCAGGGAGGGAGGGAGGAAGGAAAGAAGGTGGAAGGAGATGGAAGGAAGAGAAAGGGAGGTGGAAGGAAGAGAAAGGGAGAGGAAGGGAAGGGGGCAGGGAGGGAGGGAGGGAGGAAAGAAGGTGGAAGGGAGATGGAAGGAAGGAAGAGAAGTGAGGAAGGAAGGGAGGGTGGGTGGAAGAAAGGAAAGAAAAGAGAAGAGGGAAGGGAGGACAAGGATATTGAAATGCGTAGAGACCAGGGAGCCTCATGGATGAACCTCCTTGCCCTTTCAGCGGTCCCATGAGGGTTTACATCCTGGCCCACGAGGAAGCCATCACACGCTGGAGACGGCTGATGGGTCCCACCAAGGTGTATCGTGCCCGCCACACGGCCCCAGAGTCCATCCGCGGCAGTTTGGGCCTCACGGACACCCGGAACAGCGTCCATGGCTCAGGTGAGCCCCAGAGCTGAATTCCTAGGGAAGGCTGGCGCAGGTGGCTCCGGAAGGCCTCCTGAAGTCATGGAGGTTCTTAAGAAGCGACCGGACAGCCATTTGTCCGGAATGGCAGAGGGTCTCCTGACTGAGCAGGGGGTGGGACTAGAAGACCTCTAAGGCCCCTTTCAACTCTGTTAATTCTGTTCTTCTCTCCCCCCCCAGACTCTGCAGCCTCAGCTAGCAAGGAAATTGCCTTCTTCTTCCCAGATTTCAGCGAAGAGGAGTGGCACCAACGTGAGGAGCCGCAGCTCCGTAGAGAAACAGTTGGGCCTTCTGAGGTCATCCATTGCCACCTGAAAGACGGGGCAGGATAAACCAGCTCGAACCTCCTCCTCCTCCTCCTCTCAGGGATGTCACCTGGGCCTCTGCCATGACCCAGTTGGTGGCCCTCGCGAGCTTCATCACAGCCTGTGAACTTTGCCGCTAGGAGACACTCAACGGAGAGGGGGCTCTGCCCCTCTTCCTGTGCCAAAGACCAGGCTCAACACGCGTGTGCCATGTGCCGTCTTCACCGATGCTCATCTTCCCTGGGATGTTTCAGGCCACAAGGGCAGGGTTTCCAGGCTGGGCTGGGGAGAGAGCAGTCTTCATGGGATCTCTTGAAGTGCCTGGGACCAAGGAGGACGTCGAGAAGGTGGGACCCTAACCAGGATAGACTTGACACCCAACTGGAATGGTCTTGAGTTACTCTCTGGAAGTTGAGTCATGGGAACTGGACTTCTAAGAAAAATTGGATGGTCTTATCGGGAGAACTGGACTTCTAAGAAGAATTTGAAGAACATCTAAGAACTGGGCTTGAACTGGGCTGGACTTCCAAGAAGAAATTGAAGGTCTTATCAGGGGAACTGGACTTCTAAGAAGAATTTGAAGAACATGTAAGTCTAAGAAGAACTGGAAGAACTTCTAAGAACTGGACTTGAACTGGATTGGACTTCTAAGAAGAACTGCAAGTCCAGTTGCCAGGACTCAACTTCCAGAAAACTTTATGTGGATGACTGAGAATTATAATTGACTCTTAGGTTACTGGTTTCTGAGACAGATTTTGCCTATGTGCCAATGAACCTTTCTACTTGTGGATTTACACACTGAACCCCCTTTTTTGGGGGAGCACAGTCCTACCCCAGGCAGCTGTAAGATGGACATGCTCCCCATCTTGTGCTTAAGACCTCTGGCCTCTGGCTGGCGACATGGAAGTGGAACGGAGCCCACTCCAAACATGACTGGAAGCGTTCAGCTCGAATGCTTTTTCATCCTCGCCAAGATTTCTTAAATGCCTAAACCCCATTGAGAGGTCTCCCTTTTCAGCCTTTTCAAACAGACCTGGAGATCCTTACGTGTTCTCCAACCTCTCCCCAGATTTTGGGCTGCAAAGAGAATTGAAAAGACGAAATCTCCTGGGTGCCTTCTTTTGTCACCTCTTCAATATTTGGGTTTTTTAAGACCTCCCTGCTTGCAATGCTCCTTGGCAGATGGAGGACCAGGTACTTCGGGTTGGCTGGACTGCACTTCGCACTCTTCACCGCTATTGCCGTGGCTGTGACGGGTGTTTGGGAGTTGTAGCCAAGTCTCATTTCAAGAGCCATAAGCAAAGGTAGTATTCAGCTGGGTCAGGCCGGTTCTGGCGTACCGGCAGCAGAAATTTTGGGTAGTTCGGAGAGCCGGCAAATACCACCTCTGGCTGGCCCCCTGTCAGGTTTCCAAGTGATGAAACCCGTTTAAAAAGAAAAGAGCAAAGTCTGTCTTCCAAAACAATTTCTTTTATTTAGGAAAGCATCCAATTGGCAAAGTCTGTTGTAATTCCAGATCTGACCCAACCCGGAATTACCCCACATAATATTGTTAAGTTAGAAACAGCCCCCCAAACAATCACATTCCCCAATAGAAGTAAATCAACGTTTGCCTGGTTTTCATCAGTCTCCACCTCCAGGTCTCAGCATGGTTTCATTCCCACAGGAAGGAGAACCACCTAGCCTAAACAACTATCTCCACTCCTCCCACCTTAGGAATGTGGCAAGCCCGAAACCCTTCCCCCCACGACCAGCAAAGAGAGAGAATGAAAAGGAATAGATAAGAAGGCTAAATAAAGTGGCTATGCATGTGTCAATTTTGGGCTTGACACCCCGCCCCCTGCTTTTTCCCATCCTTGATTCCATTGATTCTTAGCTTAGCTGATCGACATGGCAGAGAGATTGCCGTGCCTCAGCTGAGCTAAAAAAACAACTCAGGCGATCTTTGAGTGCTGCATATGCACGTGAAGTGCCCGCAGAACCGGTAGTGCGCAATTTCGAACCCTACCACTGGCCATGGAGTCACCATCTCTGAACACAAGACAAAACAGGAGCCAGATTTAAGAATGAAAGGGGTCAAACCTGTCCCATCTCTATTCTCTCCTCCCAGTCTCATTCGGTGGTGCCCCAGCAAGGTTAAAAAATCGAGCCCCCATATTTGTAGGACACACAACACTGACATAATTTTATCTTGGCTTGGGTGTTGGCCAAACTCAACCTGGTTGGACAGTGTAGGACTCATAGACTGTCGGAAAACAGGTTCTTCCTCCTAATGGCCAACTTTGTTGTGTGAATCCTTCAGCATCGTTCCCAATTCTGTGGCCAGCTGGACGTTGATGGGGCTCCTCACCACCCGTATGTCCCCGTCTCTGAGCATCCTGTTTCTCATCATACTTTGTGCAACTGGTCCATGGAAAATAGATGCTACCAAACATTCGTTATATTTGGATCTCATTCTGATGCCCCAGACCAGGATGTCCAACCCTGTGCAACTTTAACTCTTGTGGACTTCAACTCCCAGAGCTCTTCTACCAGCTGGCTAAGGAATTCTGGGAGTTGAAGTCCACAAATCTTAAAAGTTGTCAAGGTTGGATCATAACTGGGGAATTCTGGGAGTTGAAGTCCACAAGTTGTCAAGGTTGGAGCATAACTGGCTGGGGAATTCTGGGGAGTCCTTTGAAGTTGTCAAGGTTGGACACCCCTGCCTTAGACTCTGGGGTGTCCAGCAAAGGACCCCAAAGAAAGCCCCTTCCTTGTGAACCTCCAAGGAGAGTTTGCACTTTGACCTCCTTATTTTATATCTTCCTTTCTAAAGTGTTGAACCCAAGAAAGTTGCTTTCTAATTCTTCCCAAAAGCGAGCAAGCCTCAAGGAAAGGCTCCACCTGCTCCGCCTTGGCATTCCCTCCAGGAATACAGCAAATATTTATTACCAGATGGAGAGGCAGTAAAGGGTTTTCACCCTGAAAACCAACACATAAATTAGACCATTTGTGAGTCTCTCTTCTGCCAACCAAATGGACTCTGCTGCTTTTTAGACCCGATGGTCAAATACATGCTTCTTCAATGGAAGGGTGACCCCAGCTCCAACCCAGCTGTGGACTTTCCCAAGAAATGGATATATTTGCCCAGAGTTTGTATTATGGAACAATCATCAAGGATTTTTTTAAAAAAAATATTAATTACGTTAATCCCTAATCTCCAAACGTATTTATCTTACTGGTAAATTATTCCTGCCAGGGGTTCAGGATTTATTGGGTTTTGTATTGGGGTTTTATTTCTGTAAGCCGCTCGGGATGGGTCAGTTGGGTGGCCTTATCAATTTTCTTAATGGAATAAAAATAAATAAATTACTAGATAAGAGAAAAAGTGGTACCGAATCGGAGCGAGTGGCCAAGCATTAACAAATTGTCAAGGGAAAAGTAAAAGACTCCAACAGGATCTGCAGGAGGAATTAAGTGCCCAGGTAGCCATGAAAACTGCGCAATCAAATCCCCTATTTGACTTTCTTTTTTTAAAAATCGTGCATGGGAATTGGGCTGTGATTATTTTATTCTAATTCTACTCCATTTTATTGTGTTATATTTTGTTATTTTTATTTCATTTTTTTATTTTTTTATTTTATTGTTTTAATTTTATTATTTTCCTGCCTTTACTATTTTTACCAATAACTCAAGGTGTCGAACATTTTTCTGACACAATTTTCCGACACTTCCAATTTTCCTCACAACAACAACAACCCTGTGAGGTCGGTTTTGGCTGAGAGGGAGTGGCTGGCCCAAAGTCACTCAGCTGGCTTTCCTGCCTAAGGCGGGAGTAGAACTCGCCGTCTCCTAGTGATTGGTCCAAATAGCCACTTGGCTATTTCATGGCCGTGGCGGGATTTGAAATCTTGCTTTCTAGCTTGGTGCCTTAACTCCCAGCCGTGTGTTCGAATCCTCCATCTTGATTATTATTATTTTTTTGAAAACCAAGTGCGAAGAAAGGTTCTTGAGGATAAAAGCCCTTTCCAAGTTGAAAGAAGGGGAAATGACATCCCTGCGTTAGATTTTGATGCAATTTCACACAAAGTTCCTAATTGAGATACCAATTTTTCTCAGCACTTCATTGGGGAAGTGTTATTGAAGGTAAGTAGCAGAGTTGGGAACTCCTATAACTACCATTTTACCATGTTTAATTGTAAGATGGCAACTTCCCATCATTATACCATGTGATTTCTATGATAAATTGCAGTTAATTTGCAGCTGAGGTGGAGGTGGGAGGAGGTTGAAGCAAATTGGAGAGAAAGGACGTGGGAAGCCAAGCGCATGAAAGCAAGGAACACTCGACCCACGTTTGGGGGTAGACCCGTTCTAGAGCTGAAATAAAGCCTGCCTCCAGAGCTAAAATCTCAGGGTTGAACATCCTGGGCAAACCAGACCACCACAGTTTCTGCCACAAAGCGTAAGGACAAACTCTGGCACAGCAATACACCTGAAATCCACTGGGTCTGGGGTCAGGGGAAGAAACTTCCCATAACTGGAAGAGCAGCTTCCCCAGGGCGCATGCACAGGAGCGCTGGGAACCAGAAGAGTGCGCTGGACAGCTGAGCTTCCGGTTTCTGGTGCACATGTGCGGACAAAGACCACTTGCACACAGGGAGCTGGTCTTCCAGTTTCCGGTGCTCCTGCGCGTGTGAAGACCAGCTGAACCCGGAAGAGCAACGGGCAATGGCTGGCGTGCCTGGAGAGATGGCTCTGTGTGCCACTCCCGGCACGCGTGCCATAGGTTCACCATCATGTAGATTCTGGTTGTCCGAAAGATGCTTTTTCAGGAGGCAACTGGACTTTCTTGTTTTTTCTCTGAAGTCTTTGTCTCCCTCCCCCTCTCTCCTCTCTCTTCCTCCTCCTCAATCTCTCCCCCTCCCTCCACCCCTCCTCTCTTTTCCTCCCTCTCTCCTTCCCTCCCAATCTCTCATCTTTCTTTTCTCTCTTCCTCTCTCCCTCCCTCTCAGTCTGGCCCTCAATCTCTCTCTCTCTCTCTCTCTCTCTTCCTACCTCTCTTGCAATCTCATCATTTACACTGATGATGTTACCTACTTTGAGTAGTGAAACATTTGCAAGAAAACCACCAAGCCCAGAGGGCACCAATCCTCAGCTATCTGTGGATGGGCATATCCCATGCAGAGTCTTATCTTTATTAGCTTATTAAAAGGGCACATTAAAAAAAAAACTAAAAATAGTCAAGGAGACTACAAGATAGAATAAGCAAAGAAATGATAGGTGCAATAAACATAGATACACAAAGAATAATGACTTTGAATTCCCTTTATAGCAGTTACAGATAAAACTCAAAGTTTTCTCTTCAGGTGCAATGGAAACTCCCATTTGTCTCTACAACCTGTAAATGTTACTGGACATGAAATCCGTATGTCATGGTTTCTGTTTCCTGAAAGAGCTTCAAATGGAGCTTCTAACTGGTATTAAATTTGGCCTGTCTCTTTTTTCTAATTGGAGCTGAACGTTTCGCCATCCCAGCCAGCTCCACCAGCTTTAACAACCACACTTCCATCATGTCACATTTTTCCAGCAATGAGCATATAATAGAAGTCTTGTTGCCTTGCAGTTTCCCCAAAGTTTTGCCCATCAATCTTAACAAAAAGTACCTCGGTTTATGATCAAATGCGCAGATGAAAAGGCAGTTGTGTTATGCCAGGAAGGAAGGAAGGAAGGAAGGAAGGAAGGAAGGAAGGAAGGAAGGAAGGAAGGAAGGAAGGAAGGAAGACTTTCAGTTCCAAAGAACAACCATAATCTATATGGTCAAAACATCAAAAAAGCAAACTTAAACTGCGGTGTTAAAAATCCCTACAACTTTGTACTTTCGCGTTGACCTCAGAAAGCAAACCCACCTGGGGGCCAGGTGAAGAAGTTGGTCAGGAGAATGCCTAAGTTTATCCCTCCTTTTCATGCCCAAAGAAGAGAACAATGAAGTTGATGGCATCTCCCTGAGGAAGAAGCCCAGGAGACTTGAGGGCTGTGATTGTGACAAGAAAGTTAATAACTCCCTTTTCACCTCGTTTAATCCTTCCAGAAAAACAAAACTGGTTGACAACACCATCTCCCCGGTGGTAATTCCACCCCCATTAAGAAACTCCCCAGGAGGCCCTTTCAAGGTTCAAATAAACTCTCATATGAAGGCACAGAGTTGGAAAACTTCCTGATCCAACTTTGCCAATTAAGTGTTCTCGACACTAACCGGCTAATTAGTAAAAAGCATTCCCTGAAGATGACGCCAATTCAGTTGAGCTGTGACAACTAAGATCTTGTTGAGCAATGTAAGAACTTAATGAAAGCCAACAGCAAAGAGCAGGGATGGACAACTACAGCCCTTTTATGACCTGTGGACTTCAATTCCCAGCATTCCTAAGCCATTCCATTCCAGCATGGCTCGGGAATTCTGGGAGTTGAAGTTCACAGGATGCTAAGGGGCCACCCCTGTTGTAGAGATTGGAGCAGGTAAAAGAGGGAAGGCAGTTGTACCCTCCCCTTCAACCCACAGTTAATGTCCACCATGTGTGTCCACCCTCTTTTTTAAAACATTTTTTATTGAATAAAGCATAAAAACAATGAACGTGTGTGATTGTCCTGACAATCCAGTTTGTCATACATATCTATTGTATATATAACATATAATACATATTTACATAACATATACATTTGTACATTCAACAAATGTCCATATTTCTAGTCTTCTAACAACCTTGTCTTATTTAAATTCTGAGTTCCTTTCTTTTTCCCCACCATGAATGTATCCCATACTTTGTAATATTCAGTCTCATCCTTGTTTTTTATTTCCAAAGTTATTTTGTCCATTTCAGCACATATCCATATCTTTTTAATTATTTCGCTTTCATTGGGAATTTATCTTTCCACTTTTGAGCATAAGCTAACCTTGTTGCCGCAATCACAGGTACATCAGTTCCTTATTGTATCTCTCTGTAATGATTCCCAGCAGGAAAAATTCCAGTTTATACTCAACTTTAAGATGTGTCCACCATATTTTTGAAGGACTTAGTTTTGTCTTCCACAAAGCCAAATCCTATGGAGGTAATATCTTCCCCCTTTGGTAGGAAGGGAACAGCGTTCCATGCGCCTTCAAAGGCGTTTAGTCCTGCCGGCCACATGACCACAGATACATTTTTCTGTATTCTGTACAGAGGTGGATTTGTAAACTGTACAGATGCAGATAGATAACAACAAGAGCACGAATTTAATTGAAGTCCATACAAAGAGAGGTAATCTGGGGCCAAACTACTTTCTTAAAAGAAGTTTTATATTTTTGTGTTTTGTGTGTTCATGTTTTGTTTGAGAATTAATAAAACCTCGGAGGAATGTTGATGAGAATAATGATAATCAAGTCGAGAGAAATGTAGATGATGATTATAAACTGGATAAATATAGAAAATAATAATAATAATGAAATTGAATACAAAAAGAGAAATAATGAGAAATTTGTTAAGAGATATCTATATGTCCATATTGAAATGGAAACAGAATTATGTTGTATAAAATAATATTTTACTTGACTTGTAAAATTAATAATGGAAAGAGGTTTTATGTATTTAATGGTTAATGATGGTTTGTTTGTCTTTAAAATCAATAAAATTTGTTTTAAAAAAAAAGATAAGTCAACAAGACATCCATAACAAAGTATTGTACATTTATTGGTTCATCGGGTATCCTCATAACTCACATTTGTGATGAAGTTCTTCTTTAATGACCAATCCTTTGCATATCTGCCTTGTAGTAAAAGATGGTTATCTCCTAACCCATCTCGTAGCGATAGAAAGAAGCTGCCATGAGTTAGAGAGTTCAGGCAAAAGTGAGGAAAACTCCCCCAACCCATCGAGGGTCAATTTAGTGGCCAATCAGGATTACAGATGTGGACACGTGACATGAACTACATTTCCCAGGATACCTTTAACTACATTTACCATGATTCATTCCCTTAAGGGGACAGCTCACAATTCCTAAGTAACTATCCAATTCCCATAGACTGGCTGGGACAGCACAGGCGCCTTCGGATAGCGCTGGCCCTTCTTCAGCTTTGAAACGGAGATGAGCAGCGCCCCCTAGAGCCGGAAATGACTAGCATGTATGTGCGAGGGGAACATTTACCTTTGTCTTTTACATGTTTTACAGCCCCCTCTAAGGAGTTTACAGACTCACCCTGTTGCCCCCAACAATCTGGGTCCTCATTTTACCATCTAATGATCCAAAAGAGGGTTGAAGACAGTATAGGAATAAATCTAATTTTGAGTTAAAATTCTTTCCATAATTATTAAAATTCTTCCCACAGTATCATCTATGGAGATACCCAAGGATCCAAGTCATGGTTGACCCAAAGGTGCTTTTCCAAAAGGCAACTGGACTTTCTTGATTTGTTTTCTTTGAAAACATTTCTCATCCATTCTTCTTCTACTACTACTACTTCTCCTCCTCCTCCTCCTCTTCCTCCTCCTGCTTCTCTTCCTCCTCTTCTCTCTTCCTCTTCCTCCTCCTCCTCCTCCTTCTGAAGTGGGTCCCTTGGGAATCTCAAGTTTGGACTGGAAGACAAGATCTACTGTTGTTTCCCAGCAGCTGACATTTCAAGCCCTTCGCTTTGGATCCAGGAACCCGCGTGTATATTTTTAACTGTTAAGAACATGACCCCTGATAATCCTATGCAAAAAGGTGTCCTCCCATCAACCCTAAATCTCTCTAAAAGTCATGTCTCCTTAGAGTTGATCTGCATGGAGGGTGGAAGAGGATTAAACTGGCAGGGAAGGTGAATTGGAACCTTTTCCCCAGTCAAGTTCAGGCCCTGTGCTGGAACTAAATATTTCTTGGTAGATAACAGAATAACAGAATTGGAAGGGACCTTGGAGGTCTTCTAGTCCAATCCCCTGCTCAAGAAGGAGACCCTCTACCATTCCAGACCAATGGCTGTCCCATCTCTTCTTAAAACCTCCAGTGACGGAGCACCCACAACTTCTGGAGGGGAGCTATTCCATTGATCAACTCTCCTCACTGGGAGGAGATTTCTCTTTAGTTCTAGGTTGCTTCTCTCCTTGATTAGTGTCCATCCATTGCTTCTTCTACCTTCAGGGGCTTTGGATCCCCTCTTCTCTCTGACAGCACCATCAGTTGAGACTTTCAAGAAGAGTTTGGACTGTCATTTGTCAGAAATGGTGTAGGGTCTCCCACTTGGGCGGGGGGTTGGACTAGATGGCCTACAAGGTCCCTTCCAACTCTGATTATCTGTATCTGAGCCCCTCAAATATTGGAAGACTTCTCTCATGTCCTTTTTTTTCACTAGACTAGCCATACCCAAATACTGCAACTGTTCTTTGTATGTTTTAGTCCCCTAACCATCTTTGTTCCTCTTCTCTGCCCTCTTTCCGGAGTCTCGACATCTTTTTTATATTGTGGCAACCAAAACTAGATGCAATATTCCAAGTGTGGCCTTTCCAAGACTTTATAAAGTGGTACCCAAGAAGACCCCGATGCCAGGTGAGGCCAAATATTTCTGCAGTCCACTTATGCTCACCATGGCCAACCAGAT
This sequence comes from Notechis scutatus, assembly GCF_049901735.1. Lineage (NCBI taxonomy): Eukaryota > Metazoa > Chordata > Lepidosauria > Squamata > Elapidae > Notechis > Notechis scutatus. Next base: position 82,963,453 of record NC_142014.1, on the reverse strand, counting down.
GTCTTAATGGGATAAAACAGAATGTCAGTGCATGCATACACACATGTATACACAGAGAAAGAGGCACAGACATAAAACACAGTCATAAAAAATATATATAAAAACCACATCCTGGTTGGATTTACTATCTTAGAGACTATTAATACCAAGATGATTATATGGTTTTATTATTTTACGATATGCTGTTCTTGGTCATTTGTCCCCAAATCAAGATATTATTAATATTATAGAGTAGAATTCTTTATTGGCCAAATGTAATTGGACACACAATGAACTTGTCTCTGGTGCATAAGCTCACAGTGTACATATAAAGAGGAAGTCATAAGTCATAATCATAATAATTATGAGAGGAGGTCATATCATGGTCATATTATGAGGGGTCATATCAAAGGAGGAAATTCTAGGATAAATTCAGTCCAGAAAACCTAAGACTTTGCAATTTCCTGGACAAGATAAAATAAATATGCATGAAAAATAAATAATAATTAAAAACCCAAACATACACATTCATTGTCTCGCTTAGTTAAATACTGATAAATACACCTCCACAATAATAATTCCGCTCCCTTGCAAAACAGGCCTACAGTTTATAAACTTCTACAGCCCTCTTTGGCCAGCTAATTTGACCTAACCTCTATTTACTTTCTTAAAAAACACACACACACATTAACAAGTAAAGTCAACAGCAAAATTAAACTTTAAAGCTCTCTGTTTACAACCTGTTCTTGTAATTTACACACACAGACAGTCCACAACGGCTTCTAATCTACCACAAACCATTGCAATCATTATCTTTGATCTATCCAGGATCAAACATATTTGATGGAGTCCTAATAATAAAATAATATGAGGTTGAGATTTCCCAAGAAAAAAGCTGAGTGATAGGTTTGTCTGTCCTTCGCAGGAAGTGGATGACACCTACTTTCCAGAAATTTCCATCCTGGTTTGCATCCCCTTATGTTGGTGGGCAGGGTGTGATCCTGTGAGCTCGGGTATATAAGCTGGAAAAGAGACCTTGGTGATTTAGAGGATTTCGCCTTCAGATTGGATCCCTCTTTGAAGGTGAGAGCCATAGATTATAGAAAGAAGAGTGAGTGATGTAATGAGAGAGAGAGAGACAGAGAGAAAGAGAGAGAGAAAGAGAGACAGAGAGAAAGAGAGTGAGACAGATAGAGAGAAAGAGACAGAGACAGATAGATAAAGACACACAGAGAGAAAGAGAGATTACAGCATATTTGTACTTATAACTGCTGTGAAAAATATCAGAAAGAGACAGATAGAGAGAAAGAGAGAGAAAGAGAGAGAAAGAGAGAGAGACAGAGAAAGAAAAAGAAAGAGAGAGAGAGAAAGAGGGAGAGAGAAAGAGAGATTACAGCATATTTGTACTTATAACTGCTGTGAAAAATATCAGAAAGAGACAGAAAGAGAGAGAAAGAGAGAGAAAGAGAGAGAGACAAAGAGAGAAAGAAAGAAAAGAGAGAAAGAGAGAAAGAGATAGAGATAGAGAGATTACAGCATATTTGTACTTATAACTGCTGTGAAAAATATCAGAAGCTACGTCTTCCTACCTTTTTTTCTTTTCTATTTTTGTTTAGTCTTTCCCCATCCTCTTTCTTTTCTTTCTTTGTATTCGTTTATATTAGTTTTCAATGTTCCTGTTTAAAAGTTTTAATACTAATAGCAATGGCTTCAGGGATACTTCGGACCCCACAGCCATGTCTGTAGGTCTCTTGCTCTGATCAAGAGGGGTTTCCACAAAATCAGGGAGGTATCTAGATGCAAAACCTTCACCACCTTTAAAAAAGTGCCCACAGCTTGAAATCTTTCAACCTCCTTTGCAAGAATTCCAGGACAAAAAGATACAAGAGACTTTTTATTTGACTGATGAGGCATCAGAGCACCTTGTGTTATAAAGCCCAGGAAAGTCCCGTGCCTCTCATAAGAGATGGATGGTTGGCATTGTCTGTGTTTCTGATATTTCTTTGTCCATTTTTGGCAGCCAGTTCACAGGATTAAAAGGAAGCGGGGAGGGAATTGCTTTTCTTGTCCATAGAAGAGATGAAGAGATACGGAAGAGGAAAATCAAGATTGTGGGGTGGGTGGGCTTAAAACTTCAATCCCTTCCATTTAGGCGTTGCGTTCATTGGGCTTGAGGATTAGCTAAGGGTCCCTTCTCCAAATTCTTCTCTGAGGTGGCCTGCTCCGACTTTACACCCTCCTTACATCCTGGATCACATCTGCTGTGGCTCAGATCTTAATGGTCACAGAGGGAGGAACCAACCACCAGAGCCAGAAGCTCAGAATCCACATTTGGAGAATTAAAGGCTGTGATTCCTGGCAGACCGGGGTCTCTACCCATTGCTCAGGGTAGTATTTGGGGAGGGGGCTGCAATCCAGAGACGAACAAGTGGGATTCACGGTTGAGACGAGTGCTGGGTTCTTCCTTCTGGGGGAGGGACACCCAAAAAAGGGGGTGACCTGGTGTGGTTGGAGGACATTCAAGGTTCTTCTCAACTTCTGTTTCCCTCCTCAGGTTTGGAGATGCTTCTCATCACTTGCTTCATCTTTGGCCTCTTGGGCAGCCTTGCCTGGGCAGGTGAGCTGTTGCCAGCAAAGTTGATACATCCCATGGGTCACCATTTATCTAGTCCTTGGCTTATTTTAATGTTTTATTCTTAATGGGGGATTGATGCTTAATGCTTCTAGCTCTGATCCATTTAGATGAATCCAGAAAGGCTTGGAGTTCCAGAAGGCCTCCAGGTCTCATTATATGGACACTGGATGAGGTTGACATACCTCCACTAAACAGGACCTGGGCCATTTTACACCCCCTGGGTCACATCTGGCCTTTTGGTTCTCTCTGTCTGGCCCACGTGAGGTCAGTCGGAAATTGTGGGTGCCTTTGTGCCTGGAGACCTTTATAGCCCTGTTGGTTTGGTCCTCCACAACAGTCCCAGTTTCTTATGTGGCCCCTTGGGAAAATTAATTGCCCATTGAACCCAAGAGCCATAATACAAGGAAAGTAACATATGTTCAAACCTACTGTATATTATGGCTTTTTCAATTACAAATATCAGACCGATAAAAATCCATCCTAATTCCAATGGACTCATTCAGTTTAAGTCCCTCCTTCCAGTTTACCTTCATGGAATAAAACCTTTTTCTTCTCTCGAATTATAAACGTCTCTTTGGCTCAAGGATTTCTCAACCTTCTTGTGAGGAAAAAGTCCATTTTTATTTATTATCTTTTCCAAGCAGGTCCACATGGTCGGCGTGTCTGTCCTTCTGGCACCTTGGCCAGTAAACAAGGAAGCCAGTGGTATTGCTACAAGTTCTATGAAAATGGGCTCACCTTTCAAGAAGCTGAGGTAACTAACCTGAGCTACCTCACCTGAGCAGGAAGAATTCCCTTAATCTGGCCCAGAGTTTTCCCAAACTTCACAAGGCCCAAAAGTTTGTGTCATTTTTTTTTAAATGAAGAGCATCTGCTGTATGATTTTCTTTTTTTAAAAAAAAAGATAAAAGTCTACAGGGAAGAGTAAAATAAAATATTTTAATAATTATGTTGAATTCCCTTCAATTTAGTACTTTGAAAATTGCAACTCGGCTATTGCCTTGTCCATGTTGTGGGAACAAGGCCAACAATCACAGGGTTAACAGGTGTCCCCCCCTTAGCAACCATTCACAGTTATGACAGTGATGGAAAGGTATCTTTAGGGCCAATCCTCACATTTATGACAGTTGCCATTTACTTAGCAATTGTTTGGCTAAATGACTGAATTGCCAGCCCCAATTGTGGTTCTTAAATGAGGGCCTTCAAAAATTGAAGCCATGTTGCTTCAAAGTGACCCCTTGTCTCTCAGAGTGTTGTGTTTCCACACACAAACACACACCTCCTTCCCTCTTCTCTCTCCCCCCCACCTTGTTTGCATGTCCCACTTTTTTACGGATATCCCACTTCTGACACCATTTTCACGCCTCACTCATAAGCACGAGAGTCATCTTCCCCAATATATATTTTTTCTTCATTTTTCCTTGTTGGGGAAGAAAGTCATGCTCACATTTGCAGCTCCTCTTAGAAGAACTTCTACTGCAGGACACAGCTGAGAGGACCTTGTCTGACTAAACTGCAGAATTCCCGGGTTGGTAGGTATGGTGTCAGGATTCTGGCAGTTACCCCATTTAAATCATGAGTCTCAAGCCAAACTTCCAAAACTTCAAAAGGATTTATTGGGAGTTATCATGTCCGGCACTGCCTGGGTGTAGCTGACTCCGAGTCGCATCATTCACTGTCACCCTTGACCCTGGTTTTCCTCCACCCCCTGGGTGTATCGTAATTCATATCCTCCAATGGGACACCTCCATAGCCCAGAGTCATCAATCAGGCTCTCCAGTTAGAATTTTGCACGGCAGGAACTTCAGTCACCTAGTTACTATCTTTGAAAAACTATGTATGGAATGCACTTTCGATTTTGCAAGCTGCCGCACTGCTCCCCCCTCCCATTCTGTTGGCAACTCAAAAAAAGACAATAGAAATATTTTATGACTTGACATTTGGATTGTAACAGACCTGCAATGGACAACATGGTTTGTTGGCACTAAGATATTTTTGGTTCTTTACTCTTTGCAGAGAGAGTGTCAGGGCAACTGGAGAGGTCATTTAGCATCTCTCCAATCGAACAAGGAGTCAGAATTAATTGGTGCCTATGTCAATCAAGAAAACATTGAGAATAACTACGTCTGGATTGGGCTCCATCGGGATGAAAGGTCCAGTCTGGTGAGTACTCGGTCCTCCTGTCTCTGAGCAAGTAGCAGATGTTTCCATACGGATATTTCTAGAGTAGTGATTGATGTCGTCCTTGAACAGCCCATCAACCATCTTCCATCTCCATTCCCTGATGTCAGTTCAGATACAACACCAGCCCATTGCTGCTCCTGACCCAAGGGGACGCAAGGACAAAGGACCCCAAAGCCAGCAGCCCAATTCCCCTTCAGATCACAAAGAAGCAGATCTATAGTCAGGGAGGGATTTCTCCCTGCAGGATCCCTTTTAATAGCTAATAGGATTTATTCCAAGTTGATCTAAATCGGCTCAGTGTTTTTCGATATGAAAACCACGTTTTCTACCAGGGAAGTACGAAGAGTAGGAGGGAGGGGCAGGGCTGGAAGCTGAAATGGATAGAAACATGGTCAGGAAACACCTTCAAGTCCTCAGGTTTTAGTTGATGGTTGGGATGAACTTTTGTGAATCGTCCTTGAGAAATCCTGGAGACGGGTGGAAGTGCCAGTTGGCTTGGAGGAGGAGAAAATACGTCCCTGTCTTCAAGGGGGGAGGCAAAAATGCAGCTGTAGACAGTCTGACATTGATACCTGGGGAGATTCTTGAGGGGAGGATAAAGAGATCGATCACAATGTCATAACTGTCAGGTATAAATCCTGCCCAATGATCTCCATCCTACTGTTTCCTCAGATAGTTTAGTCGATTATGGTCATGCAGCAGGCGTCATATGTCCTGATTTCAGCACAGCCTTTGAAAGCAGACAGGACTCCAGTAGACGGCCAATCCCCAAGCTCATTGTGTCTCATGGCATCTTGAGAATTAAGGGAAACTCATCCTTATCTTGACAATGAGATTCCCAATCATGTGCAATTGGAAGAGATCTGGAGATCCTTTATTTTGGTCTCCTGCTCTTTGAAGATACCATCTCTCACCAAAACTTTCTCTTCTCCGAGACAAACCCATGTTGTGTTTGCAACCCAAAGCTCTCCCAATGAACTTAGCATCTAGCATTGATGATGTTCTCTAGTTAGGTAATGAAACATCTGCAAGAAAACAGCCAAGCTTAGAGAGCGCTAGGATTCCACAGTCCTCCTTCCTTTTTCTCCTTCTCTCTGCAAACTCCACTTCCTTCTAGCATTGATGATGTTCCCTAGTTGGGTTATAAAATGTCTGCAAGAAAACAACCAAGCTCCACGGAGCCCCCAGTTCTCCTCCCCCGCCTCCTCTTCCTCCTCTCCACTAATGTCTCTTCCTTCTAGCACTGATGATGTTACCTAGTTGGGTCATGAAATCTCTGCTAGAAAACTGCCAAGCTCAGAGAGCTCAAGGAGCCTTGAGTTTTTCCTCCTCCTCCTCCTCCTCCTCCTCCTCCTCCTCCTCCTCCTCCTCCTCCTCCTCCTCCTCCTCCTCCTCCTCCTCCTCCTCCTCCTCCTCCTCCTCCTCCTCCTCCCCCTCTTCCTCCTCCTCTCTGCACACCCCACTCCTTTCTAGCACTGATGATGTTACCTAGTTGGGTCATGAAACATCTGCAAGAAAACCACCAAGCTCAGAGAGCACCAAGGACTCAATATGAGCTACAAATATCCTCTCCTATCACTAATTGTTCTGCTTTATATTGTTGTCATTAGAGCCCCCTCCCCTAAAATTCAGTGCCCATTTGAGGCATCACACCTCAAGAGAGATTTGATGGTTGCAGAGAAGAGCAATAAGGAGGATTAGAGGGCTGGGAAGAGTGGCTGAAGGACCAGAAAGTATTTTATTTTCAGAAAAAAATGGGATCAATAATAACCCAACTCCCACTCACCCACCGCAATGTACTTTATTATGTATTGCACAGAATACTGGATGGCGCTGGAACTATGGGTCACTATCCAGGTATACCAGGTGGAACTCTGGAGAACCCAACAATAAATTTAAAAATGAGTTTTGCGTTGTTCTCTCTCCTCAAACTGGTCAGTATGAACATCTGTCATTTCTTAGTGTGGTTGGAGTTTGCATCTGTAATTCCAGAAAAGCAGGGAAGGGTAGGGGAAGGGAAGATGGGAAGGGAAGACAGGAAGGGAAGGGAAAAAAGGGAAGGGAAGGGAAGGGGAGGGAGGGAAGGGGAGGGAGATATCCATACAGATTGTGGAAATAATGCTCAAATTGAAGGATTCTTTTTTTTTGGAAGTGGCGGATTTAAAGTATTTATTGGAGAACCTTAACAGGCAAAAAGTTAGACATTTCTAGAGTTTCACAAAGTGGTAGTTCATCCCAAAATTTATAACTAAAATATATAAATATTTATTAGATTTCAAAATGGAAGAGGAAATAGTTAAAGGTACAGGGATTGCATGGGCAGAGTATTTTGGATACACTATAGAATTAGAGGAATGGGAGAAAATATGGAACGTAAATTTTAAATTAACAGTATCTGCAGCGTACAAAGAAAATATGTACAAAATGTTTTATAAATGGTATTTAGCTCCAACAAGATTGGCAAAAATTTATCCCAACATGAGTCCCAAATGTTGGAAATGTAAAAAAGTTGACGGTACATTTTACCACATGTGGTGGCTATGCCCTGAGGCCAGGACATACTGGATCCAAATTAAAAATTGGTTACAAGAGATTACTGGGTATAAGATTGAGCTCAGAAAATGGTAGTTCATCATCTCAGCATTTGTTGCAGCGGCAAGCTTGTCTAACTGCTTCTTTCTGCTATTCCTCATTCACTGTCAAAGCTGGAGAGGTTTGTGGATGCCTGATTTCATTTCAGACATGGATATTTCCATGGCCACCCAGCTCAATCAAGGGGACTCTGGGTGGCACACAGCACCAAAAATAAACATACAACCTAAAACATGGACTGTATTTCATTTTAAAAAGTAAGCCAGGTGTGCAAAACAGCAATCTGAATAGAATAGATTAATGCAGTGTTTTTCAAGATGGGCAACTTTAAGAAGTGTGGCTTTCAGTTCCCAGAACCCCCCAAGTGGAGACCCAAATCTTAACTCCTTTGCGAAAGAGATGGCTCAGCTTATAATATCTGGTCCTCAGCTCCCAGAACCCCTCAAGCAGAGACCCAAATGCTGGAGGGAAGGGCCAAGTCTTAACTGCCTTTATGAAAGAATCGAGTCTGTTGTAGCTCAGCAGGAAGATTGTTCTAGAACAGGGAGGCAGCCACCGAACATGGACCTTTCCTAGATCCCACCAGAAGGCAATGCGTAGATGAGGGGAGCTGCAGTATGACACCCCACCTGTAGGAGAGCAGCAGGCTGAGCTGGAAGGCGGAGTTAAACTTGTCATCTGTTTGAAGTCTTTGCGTTGCCACCAGAGACGCAACTCCAGTCCCCTTGAATTCTGTTGAGCCTTACTTAATGTCATTTGGGCTTTGACCGTTAGTTAGAATATAGAATGGTAGAGTTGGAAAGGACCAGATTCTAATCCAACCCCCTGCAGGAGACCCTGTAACATTTCAGACAAATGGTTGTCCAATCTCTTTTTGAAAGCCTCCAGTGATGCTGCACCCACAACTTCTGAAGGCAATTTATTCTACTGGTTGATTGCTGTCAGCATTAGGAAATTTCTCGTCAGGTCTAGGCTGCTTCTCTGCTTGGTTAGTTTCTTGTCTTGTCTTTTGGTGCTTTGGTGAATAGCTTGACTCCCTCTTCTTTGGGGCAGCCCCTGAGATGCTGGAAGACTGCTATCATGTCTCCCCTAATCATTCTTTTCATTAAACTAGATGTACCCAATTCCTGTAACCGTTCTTCATATGTTTTAGCCTCCAGTCCATTAATCCTCTTGGTTGCTCTTCTCTGTTCTCTTTCTAGAGCCTCAACGTCTTTTTATATTGGGGTGACCAGAACTGGATGCAAGAATCATGATTAGATTCTTGTGTATGGGTGTTGATAATCAACTGTTCTGTGCTGCAAACTCAGTGAATGTGCCTGATTATTTGCACCTGACACTACCCATGGGAGAAGAGCACATGGGGTAGGCAGTTGTTCTTGGAAAGTGAGGCAAGGAGCCCAGTCTAACGGCGATAACCCTCCCATGTTCCTTCTTTTCAGCGTACTTGAATTGGGTTGACACACCCTGTAATCAGAATCTTCCTTTTCTCTGCAAATGGACTCCCGCTTAAGCCGAGTCTGAAGATGGAGTTAGAGGGGCTCCCCGTGGATTGGAAACCTGAGCTGAGATCTTTTGGTTCCACCTTCTCTGTGTGCAAAACCTCTTTTCCACAAAGGCCAATTGAATGCCAAGCAGTTGGTTCCTTGCTTCTCTTCCTCTCTTTCTGAAGAACGTGGCCCTCCCTTGATAATAAAGTCTATTGCTCTGCCTTTGTCTTGAGTTTGGCGTTTCTCTCCCAGGAGGCCCAGGGCTCCTCCTGAATAAGTCTCAGGGGGAAGAGGGGGTTGTGTTTGCAGTTGACTTTCTGGTCACAAAACACCCAATGCAACCTTATCGGCTCCTCTCCTGGGGTCCTTCTCTCCCACCCAGGCGTGGGCTTCAAAAATTATAGCAACGGGTTCTCTGCCTGGTTGCTGAGTGAGCGTAGCCATGCTGGGAATGGCCTAGTCAGCCTCCTGCACTGCAGTGTGTGTGTGTGTGGGAGTTTTCGCCCTCCCGGGGCTCCGGAGGCTTTCCTTGAGCCTCCGAGAGGGTGAAAACGGGCTCGCGGGCTCCGGAGCCTCTCTGGAAGCCAGAAACGGGCCCGTTTCAGTCTTCCTGAACTTCCCGAAGGCCCGGTTTTTTTGCCCTCCCCGAGCCTCTGCGCACACCTTGCACTTACCTGCATCCAAAACAGGCCAGGTGGGGACTCCTGGGAGGGAAGGGGTGGACATGGCCAGCCAGGAATGGGATTTGGGGGTTCTCTGAATTGCGCAGAATCTTAGCTAGGGGCTCTTCCAAACCCCTGCGAACCCCCAGCAGCCCAGCCCTGCTCCCACCTTTTCTCTCAGAGGGGAAACATGAGATTAATGAGAGGAGAAATATGGATTAGTGGAAATAATGACACACACCCCGCCCCCCGCGAGAGAAAAGAATCCATGCAGGGTGGGTAGCTGGAGAATCGCTGAACCCAACCAGACCACAAACATTAACCAGCAAAAGCTGGAAGAAAGAAATTTATTTAAACTTTATTGTCATTGCACCTTGTGCAACAAAATTAAATACCACCTTCAGTGTACAATTTATGGCTATGAAAATAAACACAAACACGCATCCTTCACGTTCCATGCAGTTGAATGGAAAACCCCTGATATTGCCTTAATTTTGCACCATGCAGTAGAATTCGACAGAGCTCCTGCCCTGGGATAGAAGCTGTTTTTTTCAGCCTATTTGTCCTTGTTTCTATTCTCCTGTACCGTCTGTCAGATGATAATAGTTTTAAAAAAAAATGGGTTCCCAGGATGGGATGGATCTTGGAGGATGTTTTGAACTTTCTTAAGGCAGCGGGAGCTCTAAAGCTCTTCCAAAGGAGGGAAAGCCATGAGTGTCTCTTCCAGGGCATTTGAGACGCAGAGCAGGGGTGCTACTTTCCCTCTACTCACTGGAGACAGATCAGCTGCCAGGGCTCTTGGATCAGAGGCCAAGGTCCAAAGGAAATCCCCAAGGGTCCCTCTTCCCAGTGCAAGGAGCATGTGAGAAGGCAGAGGCCCATTAAGTCTACTTGTTGGCTTTTGGGATTTTATGTCCCATTGTGGAGAAACCGAGAGGTGAAGGCCACTCAGCGTGGCTGGTGAACGGTTCCCTGTGAGCTCCAAACCCATCGGCTGAGGGCTGACTTGTCAATCCAGGAGATAGCTCATTTCAGTAGCTCAGGGTTGAACTGTGGACTTCTTGATACTCCCTGAGCTTGGTTGTTGGCTTGCAGACGTTTCATCGCCCAGCTGGGAAACATCATCAATGTATTTTTTCTTTTCTTTTTACAACCCTGTCATCTCTCAATTCAGGGTAGAATCTGTGTCAGGAGAAAGGATATTTTTTACTAGGAGAGTCCTCAATGCAACAAGTTTCAGGCAAGATCTGAGGCAAAAGCACACCAACAGCAAATTGAAACAAACCATAGAGCTCAACTCCTTTGGTAGCTAGGCAACCAGAGGGCAAACATTAGGCTGCTGCATACCAAAGTTAGAAGAGACGACCTGGGGGAGATCGGAGAGACCAGAGTTGCAAAGCTGCAAAGAAAAATTCTCCCTTGAGCCCACCCTGCCCCCATTTCCAGGGCAGCAAGCAGCAGTCTGAATGGAACTGAGCATTTACTGGCCGGATGCCCTTCCTGTCACCTACATGGAGTTGGCAGCAGATATTTTCTCTTGAGAAAGAAACTTCTGTCACTGCTAGGATAGGACTCTCAACCTTTCGAGGGGGAGGCGAGCATCTTCACCACTAGGCCACCCTGTTGCTCCAACATCATCAATGCTGCATCCAATCACCAAGTTCCGTGAGTGCCAAGAACTCCACAGACAGATAATTGTGCAAAGAAGATGCCTGCATGAGGTTTTTTTGGGGGGGAGGAGGGGGAGAAGGGAAGGAGAAATGCTACTCAAACTCCCAAAAAGTAGAATAGAAACAACCATATGTTTTAGGTTGAAATTTCACTCTTTGCAAATCTTTGGTTTCCTGGACTTCCTTTGACATTGACACGGAGTGGGTATCTTGTACATGGAGCTCAATACTTCAATCCAGGTGTGGCCTTCAAAAAATTTAGCGACCAGTTCTCTGCCCAGTGGCTGGGTGGATGTGGCCCTGGCGGGGGAGGGGTGTCATCTTTTCAAGGCTTTCCTTGAGCCTCCAGGAGGATGAAAACAGCCTCCTGGGCTCTGGAGGCTCTGTGGAGGTCAGAAATGGGCCCATTTCCAGCCTTCCGGAGCCTCCAGGAGGCCCCGCACTTACCCGGGATCCAAAATGGGCTGCATGGAGATTCCTGGGAGGGGTGGGCTGGGCTGGGCCAGCCAGTCATTGAAACTACCGGTTTAGCAAACCGGATGTAAAATTAACATCCAGTTCAGCTGAACCGGTGCGAACCAGTAGCAGCCCACCCCCGCTTCAATCAGAATAGAGCTGGAAGGGACCGTGGAGGTCTTCTAATCCAACCCCCTGCTCAAGCTGCAGACCCCATACAATTTGAGACAAATAGCTGTCAATTCGTAAATCATTCCTATATCTGTTTTCTTGTTGCCATAAACAAGGGGAGGGAGAAAATCTGAAGGAGCATTATGGCAGTAAAACCAGAAATACATTCTGTTAGTGTTTGGGGATTAACCCCTAGCAGAGTATTGCAGCAGTAGTCAAGCCAGGCAGCCAAACGAGAGTGGAAGGGCCCCAGAGTATACACACACTGAACACAAACACTGTTTGTAGTTTAAATAGTTTTTAATCCATTTAGAGTTTAAAGCATTGTCATTCAGTCCATTTGTCATTCACTATATTTCCATCCAGTAAGACTCACTATTACAGTCCAAGTTAAGAGTCCTTACAATATCTTTATCAGCCGATAAAGATATCTTCTCCTCCTCCGGTGCCTCTCTCCAGAGAAACAAACGCTGGATATTCAGCAAGACGCTCAAACAGTAGAACAGTTGAATTCCGCAGTAAATCAGCAAACAGTAGCAGACAGGATCATCTCGGTCACAGGCACAGTACAAACAGTATTCACAGTTAGTCACAGTAAGCTTTCCAGCTTCTAATGCTTCCTTATATTGTAACTTCTAACCGCACCCTTAATCGGCTAATTGCCTGCAACATTGTGCTTAAAGTGATAAGCACTTAAACCATGATATCTAAGTTTTATATATTTATTCACCCAAACCATATTTGGTATCAATGTTATACCTAACATACTCCCCTTTTGGGTGAAATAAATATATAATACCTTTACAATCTAATCCCATAGTTTTCACAACTCTCCTGGTGCTTACTGGCACCTTGGGCTTTAGTAAAATTATCAGCTAAATTGTCCTCCGACATACAGTACTCTAGCTGAATCATCTTACTTCTTACAGATTGTCTCACGTTTAGGTATCTTAGATCTGTATGTTTGCTCCTTGTTTTTACTGCAATATTTGTGGCCATTTGAATTGCTGCCTGATTATCTTCATGTATAATTATAGGATAATCCACAGTTATACCTATATCAATTAACATTTGTTTATACATTATTAATTCTGTACATAACAGAGATAAACAGGAGAATTCTGCCTCCATAGTAGACAAACTTATATGCTGTTGTCTTATTGACTTCCAGCCTATTAATGTCTTACCCAGCATTATGGCTGTTCCTGAAGTCGACTTTCTAGTGTCTCTTTCTGATGCAAAACTAGCATCTGCATAAGCACTCAGAATTAAATCACCTTTTGGCTCTAAATACAATGAATAATTCATTGTCTTTTTAAGATATCTTAATATCCTCTTAGCTGCAATCCAGTGTCTTTCACACGGTGCAGAATTGAATCTAGCCTACTGATTCACACAGTACGAAATATCTGGTCTAGACCAATTACTTATATAAGTCAAACTACCAATTAAAGATTGATAAATCACCTTATCAAACTCCGGGCTTTGTTCATCAGTGTTGCTAAACTCCTGACTCATTGGAGTCTTAGCCGGCTTACAAAGCTCCATCTTATAATCTTTTAGCAATTTGCTTATCTTATCTTCCTGAGATATCTTAAAACCTTTCCGTGTTTTCTTTATATTTAAACCGAGATATTTCTTTATCTCCCCTAATTGCTTGATCTTTATTCTCTTTCCTAATGATGCTATTATTTTATTTGCTTCATCATTAGTTTCAGTTATCAATGCAATATCATCAGTGAACAACAATAATAATGATACTTTCCCATTTGTCTCCCTCTTAAACAGACATGGATCGGCTAAACCAGCTTTAAATCCTATATTGTTTAGTTCCTTTACAATATACTGGTTCCATTCATAGCCTGATTGTTTAAGACCATAGAGGCTTTTCTTTAACAACCAACAATCATTATTATTCTTATTTTCACTTTTAATACCAACAGGTTTTTTCATATAAATAGTATGTTTTAATGGGGCATGCAAGTAAGCAGTTTCCACATCTAGATGGTTAACTATATAGTTTTTACTAGCTGCCCACACTAAAGCTGCCCTCAAGGTTGCTGCCTTAAG